>NC_137045.1:4781574-4846574 GCF_032717465.1 Coenobita brevimanus
GGGAACGAAATATGTGTATAAAATTAAGAAATTCACGGTAGAAAGAAATCTATTAGGGAGAAGAAAAGGCTTTAAGACTTGAAGATTACTTTGAAAATTTTCGGATGCACGGAAGTGAAGTGTGACTGAAAGGAACGCCAGATGAAACGAGGGGCGAAAGAAATTTAAACATCTTGCAGCGACATTGCTCCCTAAGCTGAATTAAATCGTTGAGCAGTAGTAAGGGTAAAACGGAGAGAGAGAGAGAGAGAAACCTGGCACTGCGTGTTTATCTTCTCTCAGTGGAACAAAATCGCCGGGTGGCAGAAAGAATAAAACAAAAGATTATATTACTGAAAGGGGAAAGTGGGATGGAAAATAAATGGAAATGGAACAGAAAGTCTGGTGATGAAATTAAGATAAAACAATCTTAGATGAGAGAGAGAGAGAGAGAGAGAGAGGAGAATAAAGTTAACTAAAACACAGTTGGAAAAGAATAGAACTAAAACATACGAGAATAATTTACCTGCACTTTCTATAGCAGTTTTCCTTGCTTCGGTGGGGTACCTTTTTTTTTTTTTTTTTTCTGATGTTGCTATACTTTCCAGGCTGCTCGATCTCTTGCAGCATTTTGGTCAGATCCTCTAATCTTGAGATCCTTTTTCAGAAACTTTCCTCACGTTTACCTGGGTTTGCTTGATGATCCAACAGGTACTCTCAAGCGTGGAAATTATTTGGAGAACGTTGCCTAGGGGAAGAGGATGGGCGATGGTAGAAAAGTGGAAGTAAGAAGAAAAGACGAAGAATAGGGAAAAGGGAAGGGAGGAAGTGGGAGAGGGGTTGAGCACGAGAGGAATAGGGAGAAGGGGTTGTGATGTCAGGACAAAAAAGAAAATAAGAGGACTGAAACACAGGGTAGAAGAGGAGGAGGAAAGAGGAAGAGGGAACGAGAGATGGAAGAGGAGGATAATAGGAACAACAAGAGGAGATGGAGAAAGAAGACCATCACGCTGGCGAATAATAGGAAAGAGGAAGAGAAGATTATGACGACAGGAACAGAAAGAGGGGAAAGGCAGACACAGTGAGAGGAAGAGGAACAGGAAAGCAAAGTTAAGAGGGAGAGGAGGGTCTAGCAAAGAGGAGGGTGGTGAGGAGGAGGGGGAAGTGATTAAGATGAGGGCGGTGAGGAAGAGAGAGGGAGGGGGGTAGGACAGGGGAAACTAAAGTGTTGAAAGGAAGGAGGGAAAGGGATGGGAGGATGAGGGAAGAAGAGGCATGAGGAAATGATAGGAGGAGAATTGAGAGGAGATTAGGAAAAGGAGAAGAGAGAGAGCACGGAAGATGCCTGAAGGGGAAGAGAACCTTGCAGAAAAAGAGAAGGGTGAGGCAGAGGAGATAGAAGTAGGACTGGGAGGAGAGGGGGGGAGAGAGAAGAGTGGGCATAGAGAGGGAAGAGTGAGGGAGGAGAGGGGAGTAGAGGAGAGTGAACGTGGAGATGGAAAGAGGGAACAGTAGGGGTGGAGAGGGAATGAAGGAAGTTGGGGTGGAGAGGGAAAGAGGGAAGAGAGTGGGAGGCAGAGAGGTGAAGTTGGAGGAGAGTGGGGGTGGAGAGGAAAATTGAGGACAGAGTGAGTGGGGGTGGAGAGGGGAAGAGGGAGGAGAGTGGGGGTGGAGTGGGGAAGAGGGAGGAAAGTGGGGTGGAGAGGGGAAGGAAGTCAGCGTTTTGTATGCTGTATAAAATCGGGTCTCCTGCCCTGATTTATAGTGATTACAACAGCGATATATTGGGTATTAAATATTCCCCACTCCCCTCCTCTGTCCCTCTCCCCCCTTCCTCCACCACAGCTACGTCCACACCAACTTCCCCTGCATTTCCCCTCCTTCCCCCTCTCTTCCTCTTCTCTGCACTCCTCTTTCCGTGCTCCTCCTCCTCTCTACACTCCTCTTCATGCTCTTCTCTCTACACTCCTCCTCCTCCTCCTTTTCGTCGTCACACTCCCGATTCCACTTACGCTTTCCCCGATTTCGCACCATAACTTCATCCAGCTTTCGTTACTGTAACGTACTTCTGGATTTATGAACAGTCGATTGTACGGCATCCGATTTTTGCCTTCCCGATTTTACTGTTCAGTCCATTTGATTTTATGTCGGCCCATTTAATTTTTCCCAGCTATTCTTTTTTTCTACATCTCTTTTCATTACCCGTGATGTCATGAATTCATCCCCTTCCTTTTCTTTCATGCTTACCAGTTTCTTAGTTCCACATTCAGTAGCTCACTGTCTGTTTTCTTCCGATATCGCACACCAGCTGTCCTCCACACCAGCAGTATCACACTCAATCAGTTTCGTACCCTAATATATCTTTCTCAAAAAATTTATCACAGAAACCTCCCAACTCCTTGTTTCAAATTTCCTGCCTCCTCTCGGCTTCCTAACCTGACACCAGCTAACCGAACCCACGGCCACAATGCCACGCTCATTTCCTGCGTACATCTTCATATCCTGCGTACCCAGATGTAGCTTTTTAGATTATTGTGCCTGTAAGCCCGGTTCCTGTTTCTGGCCTTTTATTGGGTCTAGAGCTCGAACCTTGACACCGTTTCGATAGCCTCCATTCATATAATATAATCCCTACACCCACAGTATCACACCCACCCACAGAATCATACCCACACCCACAGTGTCACACCCACACCTCCAGTATCATACCCACAACCCCAGTATCACTTCCTTCTAGCTGCGCTCCTGGATATTGCTTTCTCCAGTATCAGAGGTTCCTTACAAGTTCATGTTTTCAAATTATCACCTGTCTTAGACCCCTGGGGCTCATGTTCCCAACTGCATACCAACGATTTTTCCCCCTACCCCCGGTTTCAAATTTCAGGTTTCATGAGGGGATATTTATTGCAGTGTCCGTGATTTCACGAACCGTATATTATTGTTTATAATTTTGATAATAGGTGCACCTGTTTTTCTCTGGTTTCTTTAAGAGTAGAGATTAGGCTATTCCTTAGCACCGGATTTAATCCTTCTGAATTTTTTCCATTTTGTTTTCCGATGTTTTGACCAGTTCTCTATCTGACTTTTATTTATGTTTCTGAAGAACTGAAATATAGTGTGACTGTATCACTGGGCATCTTAATAGTTCTCCCATTTTTTTTTTTCCTTGGATACTCTCTGACATCATTTTAAGAAGGAATAAGGTTTGGGATGACGACGACGACGACGACAGCTTTGTGACTATTTTGCTCATCCTTTTTTTTTTATGATTTTCCTCTCTCTATATCATCTCTTAATTGCACTTCCACTAACTTTTACTCTCATCTTCGCTTTTATTTCATTTTAATTTTTACCAGCATCCTCTAACCCTCGCTCTTATCATTTTTCATTTCTTCGTTTTACCCAGCCACATATTTTTTTTTTTATTTAACCCTTTCACACCATGTCTTTTCTTTTTTATGCTTGCTGCCATTACCGAATTTTACTCAGCCTAGGATAGACTTTCTGCCTTGGTGGAGGATATTACAGCCTTCATTGACTCGCTCAGAACAAACAGTCTTTTCAAAGCTGAATATAATTATCCGGCGGTAACTACAGTGATATAGAAACGACATTCTCTGATTGAAGGGGCTAAGTAGCTACCTCTCACCTACAGTTCTACCTCAGTTTAGTTCCCACATTTATTTTTCTTCCAGGTGTTCCTCACTTGCATTCAGCCTTTTCATTATTCATTTCGCTTTTAGCCTACGCTGACACATGCCGTCCTTCATGCGACTTAGGTATCATTCACATTTTCAGACGCCTTTGAATAGGCTGCGACCTGCAGGTGTTAGACATAGCTTTCATTAACGCATTCAGTATTCAAGGTCCTTCATAAACTGAATATAGTCGTCTGGAGGTGACAAAAATATAATTAAATGTACACGTCCACTGGCTAAAGTGGTCATACTTCACTCTCACCCCTCTTCTTCCAGTCCAAGATTTTACCAGTCCCTTCATCCTCCCCGTCCTCTGTCTGTCTGTCTCTCTCTCTCTCTCTCTCTCTCTCTCTCTCTCTCTCTCTCTCTCTCTCTCTCTCTCTCTCTCTCTCTCTCATCCCTTGCTCTTAATTTTTTTCATTTTCCTTTTACGCTGGCACTTGTACACACACCTTTTCCCACATTTTCACCCACCAGTGACCCCCACCTTCACGCTTGTCTGCCTTATACTCTTTAATTCTCCACTTACTGTCACTTTCGCTGCACCTCGCCTGCTTACAATCTTTTATCCAGATTTTCTCACCTTTAGTTTCGTCCACCTTTGTCACGAATCAATTCGCGACATTTCCTTTTTGTGAGAAGCCACGAACTAATAGTGGAAAACTCACTGTGTATCGCTCAGTTAACCGTTTCTCTCTCCATTTCGGGGTATACTTTTCAAATAATTCGTCACCGTTTTCAAAAAGTGACCGATTTAATGCACGTCACTAAGTGCGCTACTGAGCGATACAATTATTTCTTTATCGTTTGCCTCTGCTTCCCTCAACCGTTAGCCACGCCTTGCGTCCTGCCCATTCAATGTATTTGAATTCAGTTTAGTGTTTGCTGTGACGGAGACAGGACCTGTGCAGCAGTGCGAGAGGTCAGCTAGTACCCAAACTCCACTTACAGTTTCTCCAAGCTCCCACCTTTAGTTCTCCAGCTTTGGGTGATACACCGCATTCATTGACTAGTATTTCCTTTGTGTATTTTGTAGTCTTAAGAGTTTAGTTAAGGTGTTTTTCCTAGGCGTAAGTATTTAGCTTCTGTGTGAGTGGCGAGTCGTCTCATTTAATTTGATTTGAAATGTAATGTTAAATTTGTTTTTGTAATTAATAAATTTAACAGTTCTATTTCTTGAGCTTAATGTAGAGTAAAATCTTGTTTCATTTCTCCATAATTAAGCTTATTTTCCATATAGCTCTAGCTTGCATAAACGTTTGCTTTCATAACTGGTACTTAGACCAGTCTTGTTGTATTAACTTAAAATCCGTTGTGCCAGGAGTTAATGCATCAGCAAGAACCTGATGTTATTATTATTAGTATTAGTTATTTATTGTCAGGGGTGATGTAACTTTCTCCAGAGGCTAACAGTACAGTAATTCAGCAATTGTGAGTAATTAGTCTCTGCTGTGTACTGTTGAGAAAGTTTATAAATTCTCGTTCTTAGAGAATCGTGCACAAGCCAGCGTAAAGTAATCGTTGCTTGGTGTAGCAAGACAATCATTGTCTCTGCGCTTCAATATTATTGAATATAAATATCAATTTAAATAATATTTAACCATTTATATTAAAATTACCGTGATATTTTAAAAACCCCGTGACAATTGGCGACCTCGCCAGGATATTAACTCCTAGCTCTAAAGCTATTCACGAGATAGTGCTCACTCATTCATATTTAGGTATTTATCATTAAAGTTTATAGGCACAAGCTTACTGGTGTTTACCCTTAATTTAGCAAGTGAATTTTGCTTTATTAATCAATAGAATACTTAACTCTAGTTTATTTTTGGTAACGCCAGACAATTTTATTCGCTTCTGGGAAGTCGGCGTACCCATTGTGTTTATTATTGAGTCTTCCCAGTCATTTACATTTTTGATTTATTCTTTGCCAGTTAACTGGATAAGACTGGTCACCACTAGCTTGTGTCTGTACTCTTTACTTTTGTTTATTAGTATTCATTAAGCAGTCAGTACTCAATTTCGGTTACTTAGTAAATTGAGCTAGCATCATGGCTACAGCTGTATATGTACAGGAAGCCAAAGATATTGGTCTCACAGACCCAGAGAAAATACAGAGTTACGTTCTCTCACGGTTCAATTACGAGCAAGAACGTGAGAAAGATGCTCGTGAAGAGCGTAGGATTCAGCGCGAATGCGAGCGAGAACAGCGCGAATACGAGCGAGAACAGCGTGAGGAACGTGAAAGAGAGCGTGCTTATGAACAAGAGCAGCGTGAGAAACAGCGAGAATACGATCAGAAACAACGCGAGCTCGAGTTAGAAAAAGAGCGAGAACAGCGCGAATACGAGCGTGAACAACGAGACAGAGAACGAGAACACGCAGACATTGCCAGCGAGAAGCACGCGAGAGACATGAACTTGAAGTGCTGAAGCTCAAGCGAGATTCCTTGGCTTCAGACACGTCTGGTGCAGTTGGTCCAAGCTCCACGAGCGTTCCCCCTGCACATGTCCTGGCGACCCCACGCATCAAGCTTCCTTCATACAAGGAAAGCGAGCGAATCGAGCCGTACATGGCTCGTTTGAGGACATGGCAGACTTATATCAACTGGATGTGGCAGCTAGGGGGGTTCAGTTTCTTAGCCTATTTGAGGGCCCTGCCCTCGATATTCTCCACAGAATTCGTGGAGACAATCTCACATATGAGATGATGAAAGCTGCACTCATTAAGGCGTATGGTCTCACAGTAGACGACGCCAAAGTTCAGTTCATGCGAGCTCGTCTCCAAGACAAGGAGACAGCTGTTCAGTTCCTTGATCGTCTCACAGCTTACTTAAATGAGTGGATGGAGAAAGATGAAACTCCTTCCACGCGTGAGGGGATAATTGACCTTATGCTGCGTACACAGCTAGAGAGGTCGTGGCCTGCTGAGCTCATAGCACAGCTTAAGATCTGCCAGGTGAAAGATGCCAGCCAAATGGTAGAGAAGGCTGACGCATTCTTTACTGCATACGGGTATCAAGCTCGTAAGCAAACCACCTGGAGCAGAAAAGATACTGTCAAGTCTGGGAAGCCGTCTCAGACTGAATCCCAGCACCAAGGCCGTTCTCAGAGTAATGGTCAAGGTCCAAAACCGCAGTGGAAGGACCAGGGGCAAAACACTCAGAAACCTGAGTGGAAGCGGTACAACAAGTACCCTAACCAGCAGCAGTATCAGCCACGCAACCGACCGTCGGGACAAACTTTTCCACCACCAGCTCAAAAGAGGCAGGAAGCGAATGCAGCCTTCATTCCTCAGCAGCAGCCTGGTGGTCACGTCCCTACCAGTGTGGGTACTTCCCCACAGTTCACAAGTCCCACAGTGACAGTGAACCCCCCTCCACAGATGGCCAATGTTCCATCTTCCCAATATAATTCACAAGGCACAATGTTTGCCGCATCAATTCAGCAGCCTCATGAGTGGCTAGCTGCATCCTCCACAGGCCCCACCACAGGTGACAGTACCTTCCTTGTACAGCCAGGGTTTGTGGGAGGCATTCCTGTGAAGGTCCTGAGAGACAATGGTTCCTCAGGTTGCTCTGTTAAACAGAGTTTAGTTCGGCCTGAGCAGTATACAGGTCGACAGATCCATGCAAAGCTTATTGATGGATCAGTGAGATTGTTCCTGAGGCATGTATCCAGGTGGCATCTCCATTTTATACTGGTACGACACTTGCAGTTGTCATGCCAGAGCCTCTATTTGACTTTATAGTAGGCAATATTCAAGGAGCCAAGGATAGTTGCTCCGATGATGGGCGCCACTCAGACTTCGGCTGCTGCGGTAACACGAGCCATGACTGAGGCTCCAGATTGTGTCACCCCAGTGATCATTGAATCGCCGCAAGATCTGATGTGCAGTCAACTTGTTGTACAAGAACAACATTCTGACCCGACACTTGCTGCCGTGCGGAATAAACAAAAGGGTCGAGTGATTAAGTATTCACGGGGAGGTGAGCCAAGTTCCTTCGTAAACAAGGACGGCTCTACCATGAGTCACGAACACCCGAGGCGAGGTTCGACTGTAGTTTGTCGTTCCCGCCAAGTACCGCCTAGCAGTGTTACAATGGGGTCATTGTTCAGTCTCAGGAGGTCACATGGGCAAAAGGAAGACCCAGGGCCGTATCCGAGCTGACTTTTTCTGGCCAGGGATGGGACGGGACATAGATAGTTTTGTCCGTTCTTGCAGTGTGTGCCAAAGTATCACCACTAATCAGGGACATGCCCTTCCTGTGCCATTTGTAACTACACCTGTAATCTCTGAGTCAGTTGAGAGACAGGGTAGTGGTGAAGTGGGTGCAGACCTGACGTCTCGCCCATTGGCCCCACAAGACACATTATGTCCAGGGCCTGTACATACATATTATGTACCGTAGGTTAAGGGGAAAGTTGAGAGGCGACTTGAGGCTATGGAAGACCCAAGTTTGCATAGGATTCTCAACTCCCGATACTAATATAAGTATTGTAGGTTAAGGGGGAAGTTCGAGAGAGAACTCCGTAAAGGCGACTTGAGGCTATGGAAGACCCAAGTTTGCACAAGGATTCTCAGCTTCCCGGTACTAATAGAAGTATTGTAGGTTAAGGGGGAGAGAGAACTCCGCAGAGGCGACTTGAGGCTATGGAAGACCCAAGTTTGCACAAGGATTCTCAGCTTCCCGATATTAATATAAGTACTGTAGGTTAAGGCACAGGTTGAGGACCCGTGTGCAGTTCGAGGCTATGGAATACCCGAGTTTGCACAGGGATTCTCAACTTGTTGAAACATAATCGTGTGCTAAAATTAATGGCGACCTCGAATGTACGTCGTAGCACTGACTGCTAGGCAGAGAGAGTAATTGTAACTTAATAAGAATTTTGTCTCATTGACACTTTTGATGCTCCACCTCAATTGGTTTTGCAGGTTCAGCAATGGGTGTAGCAGTTTGCTGTGCGGGCCAGCTGATCGTCTGCCGCACGCTGCCGCCTCTTCTCCTCTGCCTTCGTCGTCGCCATATTATTACAGTATTTACTATGTCATTTTACACGTAGGTACAGTTACACTACAACTGTCACACCTACACCGTGTATTACATACACCACGCTACACAACAATTAGTTGTCAGTGTAAATGTAGCAACTTCGCTCAGTTTGACCTGAGTACAGGATTTTCACCGTCGTCACGGAGTTTTTCCCTCAAGCTTGCTTCTATTAACGTAAATACGAGGTTTTTTCGCTCACTGACGACTGCGACTTTCTCCTGTAGCAGGATAGCACACACACCACAGTGTGAATCTTGTGTGACTGAGTTAGGATTTATATGTATGTATATTGAAATCTTTCTTCTGAAGGAAGAAGATTTAATTTTCATGGAGGCGTAATGTCACGAATCAATTCGCGACATTTCCTTTTTGTGAGAAGCCACGAACTAATAGTGGAAAACTCACTGTGTATCGCTCAGTTAACCGTTTCTCTCTCCATTTCGGGGTATACTTTTCAAATAATTCGTCACCGTTTTCAAAAAGTGACCGATTTAATGCACGTCACTAAGTGCGCTACTGAGCGATACAATTATTTCTTTATCGTTTGCCTCTGCTTCCCTCAACCGTTAGCCACGCCTTGCGTCCTGCCCATTCAATGTATTTGAATTCAGTTTAGTGTTTGCTGTGACGGAGACAGGACCTGTGCAGCAGTCTTGAGAGGTCAGCTAGTACCCAAACTCCACTTACAGTTTCTCCAAGCTCCCACCTTTAGTTCTCCAGCTTTGGGTGATACACCGCATTCATTGACTAGTATTTCCTTTGTGTATTTTGTAGTCTTAAGAGTTTAGTTAAGGTGTTTTCCTAGCGTAAGTATTTAGCTTCTGTGTGAGTGGCGAGTGCGTCTCATTTAATTTGATTTGAAATGTAATGTTAAATTTGTTTTTGTAATTAATAAATTTAACAGTTCTATTTCTTGAGCTTAATGTAGAGTAAAAATCTTGTTTCATTTCTCCATAATTAAGCTTATTTTCCATATAGCTCTAGCTTGCATAAACGTTTGCTTTCATAACTGGTACTTAGACCAGTCTTGTTGTATTAACTTAAAATCCGTTGTGCCAGGAGTTAATGCATCAGCAAGAACCTGATGTTATTATTATTAGTATTAGTTATTTATTGTCAGGGGTGATGTAACTTTCTCCAGAGGCTAACAGTACAGTAATTCAGCAATTGTGAGTAATTAGTCTCTGCTGTGTACTGTTGAGAAAGTTTATAAATTCTCGTTCTTAGAGAATCGTGCACAAGCCAGCGTAAAGTAATCGTTGCTTGGTGTAGCAAGACAATCATTGTCTCTGCGCTTCAATATTATTGAATATAAATATCAATTTAAATAATATTTAACCATTTATATTAAAATTACCGTGATATTTTAAAAACCCCGTGACAACCTTCCCTTTTCACTCCTTTGGTTTTCATACATCCCATAGGCCTTCCAGTCAGATTACACGTCTTGTATTTTTACTATACTGAGACGCTTTAATTCTACGTTTTCGAAATGGAGGAACTATATATAGCTTTAATTAACCTCTTTATTACTGAAAAGCTATCCTACGTTAAAGAAAAGCGTCTTGAAGTAGGAAGACTAACAGCGCTCATTGTACTGGTGTGCTGAAGGAGTTAACCTTATCTCTGCCATAAATTCTATTTCTCACAGTTTTTCCTTCTCTCTTCACTTTCATTTCCTACGCCATTCTTCCTTCCTCTCTTCCATTTGTGTCTTCCTTCCTCCATTCTCACCTTCTTTCCTCCTTTTTACCTCTTTCACTTCTCTGTCTCCCCCCAATCCTACCTTCCTTCTGTCTCCGTCCGCCCCACACACAGTTCCCGACCGTCACACATCCAGCACGTATGATTCATCTCCCCATATTTCCCAGCCATCATTTTTCAACACAGAGTAATTGTGACATTTCGACGCTTCGGGATAAACGGATTGTCACTCCTCTTTTCACTCCCTCCTTTCCCCAACGCTCTCTCTCTCTCTCTCTCTCTCTCTCTCTCTCTCTCTCTCTCTCTCTCTCTCTCTCTCTCTCTCTCTCTCTCTCTCTCCCACGTATATTTTTTACCCGATATTCCTACTCCACATTTTTTTTTTCTTTACTCAACAGCTGTTCTTTTTAATCTGACTCTTCAACTGTTGTCTTTTCTTTAGTTGTCCGCACCTTGTTTGTGTCCCAGCCTCAGCTCTCCACACCTGTCAACTAGAGGGTCACTCACTGTAGCGCATCTCTCCGACAATGGTAATTTACAAACCACTTCTCATAATAGGTTAAGTTTTTACTGCTAAGGGTTTCACACACACACACACACACACACACACACACACACACACACACACACACACACACACACACACACACACACACACACACACACACACACACACACACACACACACACACACACACACACACCAAAAAAAGTTTCTGGATCTAGATTCTGTTATACGATCCGTATCGGTCCCAAAAGTTAATCGATTGTTCACTGGGACATGGGCTATATACCCACCAAATTTGGCCCAAATCTCTCATTTAGTTTTTGAGTAATCCTGCTAACAAACAGACTAACAAACAAACAAACAGGAGTGAAAACATACTCTCTCGTCGGTGAGAATAACTTCATAGCTGCTGCTACTCCAACATTCCTAACTGTTCTTCACCGTAACTCCACATCTCATAGCTGTTCCATTTTTCTAACTTCCCCACACATGCTTTTCTCACCTTTTCACCCGTTTAATCTTTGGCTCTTGACATCCGCTTTCTTGACTCCCTAACTGCCCTCTAACTCTCCAAAACTTCCTTCTTCTCTGTCTAACTCTCCACTGCTTTTCTTTACACAATCCCCTCACCTTCCTGTAACTCCACATCTCATAGCTGTTCCATTTTTCTAACTTCCCCACACATGCTTTTCTCACCTTTTCACCCGTTTAATCTTTGGCTCTTGACATCCGATTTCTAGACTCCCTAACTGCCCTCTAACTCTCCAAAACTTCCTTCTTCTCTGTCTAACTCTCCACTGCTTTTAATTACACTATCCCCTCACCTTCCTGCTGCACTCTCCACGCCTGCTCTCATTGCTGTCTAAAAGCCATACAGCTCCTCTTTTTCTTTAGAACTCCTCATGCTTGCCCTCTTCGCTCTCTAAAAAACTGCTGTCTTTAAACCTGCATCTTCCTAAAATGATTTGTAGCCGCTCTTTTTTCCTCAAAATTCCCCACACCTGCTTTCTTTGCTCTCTAACTCCCGACAGCTGCTCTTTTTAAACCTGCACCAGCTTTAAATGTGTGTTTTCTCTTTCTTTACTATTTAGCCACATACTTGCTCTCTTTACGCTCGTCCGTACTCTTTGTGCTCCTGTTCCAACTCACTTTATTCTTGTACCTACTCTCATTACTCACATCCGTGCTCTCTTTACTTACCTACTTTCTCTACTCATACCTGCTCTGTTTACGCTCAGACTTACTCTTTTTACTCTCATATCTTCTGTCTTTACTCTTACGTTCTCTCTTTACTCCAATGCCTGCTCTCTTTACTCCCATACCTACTCTCTTTATTCCCATACCTGCTCTCTTTGCTCTCATACCTACTCTCTGTACTCTCATACCACCTCTCTTTGTTCTGTTATTAATTTTACTCTCTGTACTTAATTTCCTTAAATTCCATGATATATCGCTCCTCTCTGATTCACCGTTTATATGTTTATCGTTGCTATTTTTTTTTTCTTTCGTGTATTTATATATTCCTCCTCCTCCTCCTCCTCTTCCCTTCATAGTTATTTCAGTGACGCATGAAATTGATCCTGATGACATGAGAGAGAGAGAGAGAGAGAGAGAGAGAGAGAGTTATACATGAGGGAATGGAACAGAGTGAAAACATGAAACGGACATAAATTGGACTGAAGGCAAGAGAGATAGAGGCTGACAGATATTGATAGAGAGAGAGAGAGAGAGTAGGTGGCGGGGTCGGGAGGGTGAGAGAGAATGTTCACTTTACAAAAAATAAAAACAGTAGCACTATGAAAGGAACAATAAAAGTAGTGAGATAGTGAGAAAACTCTAAAAGTTAAAAATTCTAAAGCAATATAACTGCCAGCGTGGATTAGATTGCATAGGGGGAAAAAAAGTCTGGGATAATTTCCGAAAACAAATTTGACTTTTATAAGGACCTTTTGTCTCTTTACTTTTGTACGAATGTTATTTTATTCTCGAGTGCGTGGTAGAGCTGGAGAGAGAGAGAGAGAGAGAGAGAGAGAGAGAGAGAGAGAGAGAGAGAGAGAGAGTGTTAATAACCTCACCAGAATTTCTGTGTACAGTTTATATATTTCGAGTGTGGTAGGACGCTCAGCAAAAGCTCACTCACTTCCTGGAAAGCTGTCTCTCTCACTACTCGGTCCTAGCAACAGCACACCAGAAGCAGAAGCACAACATTAGAACATCAAGAGCGCAAGAGAAACACACCAAAAGCAAAGGAAGCTGATAACAAACGCGGAACAAGAGTCAAGGCAGAGAAACACGGAATAAAAAGCAGTCATATAAAGCAAGCACAGAAGAGGCATGACAGAAACATGAACTGATCAGAAGCTGGGAACAACAATCAAAACACAGATGTGCAGGAAAAAACACAGCAGAGACACGGCGGTACAGATGTATAAAGCAATCGAGAGAAGAAGCCCAGAAAAAAATAAAAAAAAACACGAGGGGCAGATCATGCACAAAGCAACAGTCAGGACACAGAAACTCAGGAAAGACAGAGCATATATTCAGCGGGACAGCAGAAATATAAAGCAGTGCACAAGAAACGTAAGAGAAGCAGCGCACAAGTACAAGGGAAGCGCATTACCAGAGCACGGTCCTGAATTTACACAGCAAAGGAAATAATCACAGCACCAGAGATGCACCGTACGAAGATAATCACAGCAATAGCAGGAGAGGCACAGTTGTAGTAGAAGCAGCTCAGCAAAAGAAAGGGAAGTTCATCACGAGAAAGATAGCAGCATATACAACAGAAACAAAGGCAAAGCAAAACCGCAAAATCAGAAGCACTCCAGAAATGGAAAGAAAGGAAAATCAGAGACCTAGCAGTGTAAAAGGAGGGAGACACAACATAATCACATCGGAAATACAGCAACAAGACATCAAAAGCTTACCAAAAGGGTGCACAGTCGAGGCAGAGTAAAAAAAAAAAAAAAAAAAAAAAAAAAAAAGTAGTTAGGGCACATCAGAAACATGACATTAACGCTGTCAAAACGCTTCAAACTCAGTAGTAAGAGAGCACAGAGAACAGAAAATAAATGGCAGAATCACAGAAGTACGGTAAAAGAACGGGTGAAGCATAAAAAGCACAACGAAAGAAAACAAACAGTAGAAAAACGGATGAAATCTAACAAAAACAGAGAGGGAAAAAAACGATAGAAGAGCGTGTGAAGCATAGAAGACGCTCAGTAGAGAAGCAGAACGGTACAAGAACGGGTGAAACACAAAAGAAGCACATATATAGTCAGCATCTTTAGAGGTACCCAGCGTCGTAACTGGGAAATACTGTAGCGTTAGTAGCATCGTAGGAGAGAGAGAGAGAGAGAGAGAGAGAGAGAGAGAGAGAGAGAGAACTAGGTTAATGGTTTCGTGTGATGTTTCCGACCTTAATCTTCTACTAAGTGATCCCAAACCTCCTAGGCGTAAGTGGCAAACGCGACATCTTAATGGGCACAAATCTATGTTGAGTAGCAGCGGAGTGGAATTATGACCTGTAAGGAGGATGGAGATGATAGCGTATTTCTACACGTGTCATCATGGGCATCCTAAGCTTGTTTCCACTTTTTGAATGGTACTTGTACTATCCACAAAAGGGAAAAATATTGAAAAATGTAAAAGCGGAAGACCCCGCCCACACTTAAAGCAATCTGGAGAAAGTTCTTGCAAGAATCCGAAAGAAAATCTGTATTGAAAATATGATGAAAAGAATAAGGAAGGAAGAGAAGACGTGTGAGGATGAGGAACGAGGTGCTTGTGAAATATGGAATGCTTTTGCATACTATCTCCCTTTTTTATTTTTTTTTTTTTTTATTTTTTTTTTTTTTTCAAACGAACCTGGACAGCTTTTATATATTTAGAAGTACCACACTGTACCACATTCATAGTGAGAATTATGTTTGCAAAATCGCGCGCGCGCGCGCGCACACACGCGCACACACACACACACACACACACACACACACACACACACACACACACACACACACACACACACACACACACCACTCTCTCTCTCTCTCTCTCTCTCTCTCTCTCTCTCTCTCTCTCTCTCTCTCATATACAGTATTTCGTTCCATGATCCTCACTGCCTTACCTACCTAATCTCTCCTCCTCCTCCATTTCCTTTCTCTGCAGTTCTCTTAGTTTGTTTGTGTCATCCTTTTCCTTTCTTCCTCCCTCTCCTTCCCCCACTTAATCCCATAAGCCCTTTTATCTCTTTTATCTCCGTATTCTTTCAACCCATACACCTATTTCTCTCTCTTATTAAATGTCTCTCTCCTTTTCTTACCTCATTCCCCTCCCCCCTTCGTTTTTCCTCTTCCCCCTTCCTCTTACCCCTCCCTCCTTCCTCTTTCCCCTTCCTCCTTCCACTTTCCCCATCCCCCTTCCTCTTTCCTCCTCCTCTTTTCCCTTCCTCTTTCCTCTTCATGTTCCTCTTTCCCCTTCCCCCTTCTCCTTTCCCCTCTACACTGCCTCTTTCCCTTTCCTCCTTGCTCTTTGCCCTTCCCCCTTCCTCTTTCCCTTTCCCTTTCCCCCTTGCTCTTGCCCATTCTCCCTATCCATTTCCCCTTCCTCTTTCCCCTTTCCCCTTCCTCTTTCCCCTTTCCTCTTCCTCTTTCCCCTTTCTTCTTCCTCTTTCACCTTCCCCCTTCCTCTTTCCTCTTCACCCTTACTCTTTTCCCTTCCCCCATCCTCTTTCCCCTTTTTCCTTCCTTTTTCCCCGTCTCCCTTCCTTCTTTCCCCCTCCCTGTTTTTCCTTCTTCTTTCCCCTTTCCTCATCCTCTTCCCCCTTCCCCTTTCCTTTTTCCCCTTCCCCCTCGAGAGTAGTTCGGACCACAACAGATTACTCCTATGACTCAATTACCTCAGGGAGCCACACTCACTCTCCTCCTCAACAAACATTCTTCCTTCCTTCATTATACCCTTGTGTCTAGTGTTGGCGACCATCTTCTGCTCGCTGGATGTAGTGCTGCCTACATCTTCCTTCACTTTTATCATTCTATTTGCCCTCCTCTCTTCATACTTCTCCCTTTCCATCCTTGCACTTTTTGTTACTCTTCCTACAGTTTCAGGTGGCTCTGCACCGAGTTACAAATCTACTGGTTTTCTGTAACTCATGAAATCATTTACAGCGTTGGGTGGTAACCATATAATCATATCATGGAGCCTACTGTAAAGCACCTTTTAACTGAATGGGGAGACGCACATCCGGCATACGCCCAAGAGCCAAACCTGCACATATTTCCCCGGGTCTGGCTGTCGAGGGGCGCTGTTAACCATAAAGGAACATCGGTTCACAGCACGGAACGGCCCTGAAGAGGCGGTTGCTAAACTGTGGTTGATGGGTCTGCTCGGCCAGATCGATTGGGGTTGATCAACACTAACAGTAACAACCCTTGTGTCTTTCTCGCTTTCTCTTGCCATTTAACATTCTTCACCATTACCTAGTCGTGTATTTTATCCTAATGTTTTAACTTTTGCGAATTTTATGGCGTCCCCTCCTAATTGCTTAATAACATTGTTAGATTAATCAGATATTAGTTTGCACATTTTTTTCCCTAAGTTGATTGGCTTCGTGTTCTCTCTCGCTTATGGCTCAATTGCAACCTTATTTTTGCAGTGTCTTTAATTTTACTCTCATTTCCCGCCTTACTGGAACGATTTTGTGGTGCTTTATGGAACAGGGAGGGGGGAAGGATTAGAGTGTGTGTGTGTGTGTGTGTGTGTGTGTGTGTGTGTGTGTGTGTGTGTGTGTGTGTGTGTGTGTGTGTGTGAGGGGGAAGAAATGAAGAGAAGAAGAATGAGGAGGAAGAAAGAAAAGGAGGAGAAGAAAGGAAAGAAAGAAAGAAATGGAGGCAGAGAAGAGAAGAGAAGAGAGAGAGAGGAGGTAACAAGAACTGAAGGATGAGGAAGAGGAAGAATCATAAAGGAGGAGGAATTTTAAGGATAAAAGTGGATGATGACGATGAAGGAAAGATATTAGATGGAGAGATGATGACGAAAAAATGATAGAGGGAAGGAAGGAAAGAAGAAAGAGAGGAAAGAAGATGTTCAAAAAAGGATGCGAGAAAGAGGCCATACGGAAATTAGAATTACTGTTTATGTTCAAATTAAAAAGGAAATAAAATCGTGATGAAAGAGCTAGCGAAGAAAGAAGGAAAGGAGAAAGTAATGAAGGTCGGAAAAAGGAAGAAAGGAAGGGAGGACAGAAGGAGGGTGAAGAAATGAAGGAAAAGGATATTGAGGGAAGAAGCCAGGAGAGGGAGAATAAAATAAGCCGCCGAAAAAGAGAGAGGATAGTGCAAAGGAAAACGAGGCAGCTTGAGAGAGAGAGAGAGAGACTTCGTTAGTGAGTTAGCACTTAGTTAAGGAATTGAGGAAATTTACGAAAGAGTTGAGGAGGTCAGAGAGAGAAAGAGAGAGAGAGAGGGGGGGAGGGGGGGAAAGGGATGAAAGAAGTGAGGAGAGATAAAACTGAATGAAGAAAGAAAGGAGGAATGAGTTATGCAAATAGGGGAGGGTGTAAGAGAAATGATAGTCGGTCGAGGGAGGTATGGAAGAAGACGAAAAAGAGGAAACATGAGGAAATAATATGTGAAGAGGAGAGTACGATAAGAAGGAAGTAAGAGAAAGAAGGAGAAAGAAGACGAAGAAGGAAGAAGGCATAGTAATATTAGTAGTAATAGCAGAGAGAGGTGAAGGGGAAGGAAGGGGAATGCTGGTAGAACATCATCCCTTCAACCTTCCCTAGAGAGAAAGAGAGGAGGAGGAGGAGGAGGAGAAGAGAAGATGATACGAAGGAAGGAGGTAAAGTAGTAGTAGTAACAGTATTAGAGGGAGGGTTATGAAAGCTATTAGACCATGTTCCCTCATCCCTCCCTCGGGAACCTAGGAGGAAGCGATTTACCTCCAGTGGAAGTGACCAAGGCTAGGAGAGAGATATGAGGAGAAGCTGAGAGGGTAGGGACGGAGAGAGAAGGAGAGAGGAGCTTAGAGGGCAGGAAGGGACAGGGCTGAATCGGGATAAGGGATGAGGGGCTACACAGAGAACAAAGAGGAAAAGAAGTGAGAAGGGTAGAGAGGTCAGGATGGAAAAGCAAGAGAGGGAGTCCTAGTTCTGGGAAGCTAAATGAGTGAAACTGTTGTGTAGTTCCCAGTTCTCATTTTCAGGAGGGTTGTAGTTTAGAATTTAGTATAGTTGATAGCTGAGATATATATATGTAAAATTTATGTGTTTATATGCATACTTATTTGATGTATGTATATATTATGTATACATATATAGGAAAAAGAGAAAGGATAACCAGATAAACCGTTTTAACGTCCTCGTACTTCCTCTCTCACGCAATAGTACTTTTTATTTACTGCATAAGACGCTAGGTAAATGATAGTAACACAAGCCTATCTTATTCTTGATTTTGCCGGCGAAAACTCTGAAATAAACCTTCACCGTGCACGGCGAATATTCTCCCTACAGCACCTGTTTTCAAAGGGTGTACGCTCATAGCTTCTCCCCACTCTAGCCATAATTAACAGCTCCTTCCACCGATTTCGTTTTCCCATTTTTTACCCCTCTGATGATTTCATTCTTGGAGATATTATAAAATCTTCACTGCCTTCAAATCTCCAGTCACATAGCACCCGATTTCACAGGGTATACTTTCATGCCCCTGCCCCACGCCCACCAAATGCTTAGCCCATCTCACCCGTTCTTTGTTAATCACTCTCATTTCTCCCTCCTCCCCCTTCCCCTTGGACTGTTTCATAGCCAGACGTAGATCATGGGCGATAAATACGTGTTTTTTTTTTTTTTAATCACATTCACATTATTTTCTCTGTGTAACTATTGGGGCCGTTTTTCTGGTAATTATATTTATTTGTAACTAGACGCTTTGATAATTAATCTGTTCGTTGTGTAGTGCTGTATATCAATTTTTTACGAATGCATCTGTTTCTGTGCGGATAGTCGAGTCTGTCGGTTTTGTGTGTGTGATTATGTGGTTCTTTGTAATTCATTTCCTGTAGGCTCCCCCCCCCACCCTCTCTCTCTCTCTCTCTCTCTCTCTCTGTGTCCGTCTGTCTTATCCTCTTTTTATCTTCCTTTTATCCTATCCCTATTTCCCCTCCATATATCTCCCCTCAGACCCCTCGTATATCTGACCTCCCCCTTATCTGCCAGGCCTCCCCCCTTCCCCCCTCCTTTATCTGTCGTCACTTCCTCTTCCTCACCATTACGCGCGCTGGGAGGTGGCTGACTGTGGAGAGAGAGAGAGAGAGAGAGAGAGAGAGAGAGAGAGAGAGAGAGAGAGCATCTTACATCATACATCCAGTCTGCCATATTATTTACAAACGGGTCAAGGTATATAAAAATGGCAAAACTGTCAGAATTTAACTTCTGAGCGTGATCATGCTGGAAGGTCAAAGGTTACGGTAAGGAAGGCAAACATGCGATATCATTCCTTAGCTACTTTCCGTCGTATTGAATTTGTAATAAAAATACGTTAAGACGCTTTGATCACATAGCCTGCCCACCTACGTTATTCTTTTTGACAAGGAGAGTATGTTTTCACCCCAGTTTGTACGTTTGTTAGCTTGTTTGTCTGTTGGCAGGATTACTTAAAAACTGAAAGAGAGATTTGGACCAAATTTTGTGCGTCGATAGCCCATGTCTCAGATAACAATCAATTAACTTTTGGGACCGATCCGGATTGTATAACAGATTCTGGATCCGGATTGTGTGTGTGTGTGTGTGTGTGTGTGTGTGTGTGTGTGTGTGTGTGTGTGTGTGTGTGTGTGTGTGTGTGAAACCTGAATCACATAGAGAGACACTTAATGGAGCGCATCTCTCCGACAAGGGCGACGTAATTTCCAAACCACTCATCATAATGGGTTAGGTTTTCTCATCACTGATTAGGGTTTCGCAAGAAGTGTTTTCCGGATCCAGAATCTGTAATAAGACCCGGATCGGCCCAAAAGTTAACTGATTCTTCCCTGGGACTAGGGCTGTCTACCCACCAGATATGGTCCAGATCTCTCTTTTAGTTTTAAGTAATCCGGCTAACAGACAAACAAACAAACAAACAAGGGGGAAAACATACTCTCTTTGTCGGAGAAAATGATGAGAAATCCTAACCCATTATGTAGAGTGGTTTGGAAATTACGTTCCCCTTGTCGGAGAGATGTGCTCCACTGAGTGCCCCTCTAGTTACATAAGAATGCACTCAGATAGCTACCCTTATGCGGTCTTGCAGATGTTTTGTCACATAACGTATACATAATTTATTAGCGTACATGTAGCTTACACGTGACATACTGTTAGGCATAGCAGCTGTGACATTCTACACACACACAAATGATTACATAGCCTTCACACACACACACACACACACACACACACACACACACACACACACACACACACACACACACACACACACACACACACACACACACACACACACACACACACACACACACACACACACACACACACACACACACACACACACACGGTCATTTCTTGTTGACGAGATATATATTTCTGGCTGTGGAATTACAGTGGGCTGCTGCAGTGTCTTTTGTATGTTTGCGCAGATGTACGTAATGATGATATTGGAAGAAATATACACAAAGTTTACATAGAAGGCAAATTTCGGTATATTGAAGAATAATGTAAGTTGGGCTTAAGGCGTTCCTGGAAAAATAGCGTAGTATAATAAAGGATAACTGAGGAGGAGGAGGAATTGGAGCAGGTAGAGGAAAAGGAAGAGGTGGAGGAAGAAGCGAGATGATGAGGAGGACTGGACACAGGCGAAGCGGAATAAGCAGCTTGGGAACGAGGAATAGGGGGCTTCAGCTTTGACAGGGATGAAGATGGAGTTAAGAAAAAGGGAGGAGTAATCTTGAAATCGGATGATACAAGAAAAGAAAACTATGAGCGGGAGGAATATAGGAATAAGAAAAAACGAGGAGGATGACGGGAGGAGAAAGATAGGAATGTGATGAAACGAAAAAGAAAAAAAAAGGGTTGGGGTTAAGAACGTAAGGGAGGTGAGAAGAAGAGAAAGTGAGGAAGACGAGTGGAAAGCAGGCAAGAGAAAAGCTATAAACGGTAGGTGAAATGGGGAATGTGTAAAAATAGAGAACCGAGGATATCAGTGAGGAAATTAGTAAAACAGAAGTAAAAGGAGTGGAAGATGGGGAGAAAGAAAGACTGCAATGGAAAACAAAACTAGATGACTGGCGAAGAAGGAAAGAAGAAAAAGCTGTAAGGTAAGATTAATGATAATACTGAACAGGGAGATGGTAAGGAAAAATTGAGAGGTAATGATAATAAAACAGATGTTGGGGAGGAAGAGGAAGAAGAGGGGCAGGAGAGGGAGAAGAGAAAGTGGGAAGAAAAGGGAAATGGAGAAATAGGACAGTGAAAACGAAAACTTTGAAGAAAATGAAGTCACAAGAAAGTGGGATAAGAGGACGAAAAATGGAATTATAATAAAAGTGAAACAGTAGTTAAAGAAGAAGGACAAATAGGACGAAGAGAGGAAAATGGGGAGAAGAGAGGAAATAAAGAAATACAGAATTATATACCGTAACACCGAAGAAAAAATGAATAAAATATACGAGATGTACTTGAAGCAAAAAAGGAGGAATAGTGATAATGAAAGAGAGGCAAGGTAAAGAAGAAAGGAGGAAGAGGAAAATGTAGGGAAGAGAGGAAATGAAGAAATATCGATGCGATAACCGTAGCATCAGGACAACGTTAGGGTAATTTCTGTGCATCTTAGAGAGAGAGAGAGAGTGTGTCCAGGAAAGGCGAAAGAGAAAAGAGGTGGATGAAGGTAAGGATAAGGAAGGGACAGAAAGAACAAAGAACAGTGCTGTAAAAGAGAGAGAGAGAGGACAGGAAGCTCAGTATCGAAGAAAAGAAAGAAGAAACGAGAGAAAAGATTGGAGGGAGGGAGGGGGAGAAAGGAGGGGAGAGAGAGGTAGAAAGAGGGAGGGAGAAAGGAGGGGAGAGAGAAGTGGAAGGGGGTGGGAGAAAGGAGGGGAGAGAGAGGTGGAAGGGGGAGGGTCTGCAACGAAAAGACAGAGAGGAGGGAGGAGGAGAGTGGAGGAAGGAAATGGAGTGAAAGAGCATGAATACGGGAGTGGTACGAGGACGAGTGCTGAGGTGAAAAAGGAGAGAGAGAGAGAGAGAGAGAGAGAGAGAGAGAGAGAGAAATAACCCTTTGATTTTATGGATTTATATGTGTGAGTGCGCGTGCTTTTATATTTGGCCTTTATGAAATGTATATGTAATTAGGTGTTTGTTTAGTGATTGGCGTATATGAACCGGGCTTTTGATCTGTGTTGGGAGTCTAAATCCCCTTCATTACCATTCACCAGCAGATAAACTTCTGCCTCACTTTTTCCCATTTTCCAAGAAACCGGATAATAAAACCCTCACTCTCACTGCATTTATTTTTTTATTTTTTTCTATTTAATCAACGAAGCAATGGTATGTTTATCTCTGTAAAAATAAATACAGTTCCTAAGTGTATGGGCCATAATCAGGGACGGAGACTAGGCTTATGTAATCCATAATATTTAACAGTAGGTAACAGGCCTACGCTTAGTGGCAATTTATGATCGAAATCTTCCAGCCACTTTTGAGTCTGTAATTGGTGACCTTCACCCTCGAAAAGAACGTTAATCCACTACACCTCCAGCATCATTACTCCATCGCATTCGTCCAGGCGCCTACTTCACCTTCTGCAATATTAAATCCACTTAATCCAGTTTTATTGTTTATTCATTACTACTGTATGGTCCATTATCACATTCTGATTTCGTTTACATCCTATTAGCAGCACATTCACTTATATCTTGCACCACCTCCACACGTACCCCCACACCCACTGTCATATCCTATCTCGCCACTCCTACATATTGTCTGTCGCTCACTCATACCCATCCCACCACACCCACACTCTCCAGCCACACCCTCTCCCAGGACACTCACAACACCCACGCTCACCACCCTCAGTATTATCAATCACATCCTCTCTCACGTCACATACTGTCATCACGCAATGTTTCATCACACCAACGCCTACAGTCACAACACACACACACACACACACACACACACACACACACACACACACACACACACACACACACACACACACACACACACACACACACACACACACACACACACACACACACACACACACACACACGTATATATCACCTGCTGTCAGCTCACAATCTTGCACCACACCCACTCCCAATTCCACCACACCCCACCCTACTTCACCACACCTACTCCGTATTCCACCACACCCATTCCCTATTCTACATCCTCTCCCACCACACCCACACCCCCTTCCAATACCCTCCCTCCCAACACACCACACCCTATTCCACCACACCCACTCCCTTTTCCATCACACCTACATCCTCTTCCACCACATCTCACCCATCTCACCTCATCTCATACACCTCAGCCCACCTATCAAACTTTTACCTCACTCAACTCAACCCACGATTCTCATCTCACCTCACCACACACACCTCATTCCATGCACCTCACCCCACGTCAGCCCTTGCACCTTACCTTACCCCACTAACCTCAACCCACGCACCTCACCTCACCTCTTACACCTCAACCCACGCACCTCAATTATTTCACCTCACGAACCTCACCCCACGCACCTCACCTTGCCTCACGTATCTCAACCCACGCACCTGCACCTCACCTGCCGGCCAGTTCACCGGAACATGATATCGGTATTCCAAGGGTAATCAGGATGTGGAGTTCCATTATTAGTTGCAGGGAATATTGAGCCGATAGATTTCGTGTTGTGTTGCATATCCTGAAGCTCTTATTGTTGCACAGGAGGCCTTGCAACACGTATTGTTTTTAGCAGTGATCTGATGTTAATGTGATTTGTAATTCTGATTGCACCACTTGATTGACCTTATGTGTTGCTCGCCATGACTCTCAGTGATTTGTTGTGATGTAGCGGGGATGTCCTTTTAGGCCGTTGGACAAAAAACTTCACTGTACAAAAACTCAATAAAAACTCACTGGACAAAAACTCAGTAAAACTTCACTGGACAAAAACTCAATAAAAACTCACTGGACAAAAACTCAATGAAAATTCACTGGACAAAAAATCAATAAAAACTCACTGGACAAAAACTCAATAAAAACCCACTGGACAGAAACTCAATAAAAACTCACTGGACAAAAGCTCATTAAAAACTCACTGGACTGACTCTCAATAAAACCTCAGTGGACAAAAACACTCCGGAAAAAGTCATTGGACAAAAGCTCACCGGATATAAACCCACAGGACAAAAAACTTTCCAATTAACCACAACGGACGAAAACTCGCTAAATAATTTCACGTACAGTTACATGTAAGGGAAAGCTGAGTTAAATAGTTGGGTGGTGGGAAGAATGAATGCTAAGAGGTCGTTGTACTGAAGAGGTTAATGAAGAGTGAAAGCTAAGAGGTCGTCGTACTAAGGTCGTCATATTGAAGAACGAAAGCTAAGAGGTCGTTGTACTGAAGAAGTTAGTGAAGAACGAAAGCTAAGAGGTCGTTGTACTAAAGAGGTTAATGACAGTACCGAGCCTCATCACTCCCATGAGTTGAATAAAGTAGTTTGGTTATCGGGTAAACGTACTTACCGTGGATTGCGTAGGTCTGCAGTGTGTTGTTATGGTGAAAAGGAGTAGTTTTCGTGCAGTGCATATTTATGGTAAAATGCCTTGTTAATTGCGCAGTTATGTTGAAATGCGTAATTGTGAAATACGTAGTTATGATGAAGTGCATAGACATGGTGAAATGTTTGATTATGGTCATGTGCATGGTTAATTTTGAAATGCATAGTTATGGTGAAATGCATAGGTGTGGAGAAATACGTCCTAATGGCGAAATGCAGGGTTATGGTGCTGTGCGTATTTATGGTGAAATGCGTACCGTAGTTATAAATAATTTTTGCCATGGGCCGGATCATCACTTAGCTTGCCCCTGAACTGCCAAAGTTATCCCATAAAACCACCAGCAGACTCCATCCAATCACTGGCGATTCCAACTTCAACGCTCTCTCTCCCACCAAGGCTTTCTCATCCTATTTTATATCTGTCGCGCTCCCGTGTCATACTGGTGCTCTTTCTCCTAATACCCCCAATTCCCATTGTTATTAATCTATCGCACGTTGGTCTCTCTCTCTCTCTCTCTCTCTCTCTCTCTCTCTCTCTCTCTCTCTCTCTATGAGTGTGTGTGTACTTTTGTATGTGCATGTTTGTGTTTTTGTATGTATATCTATCCTGTCATCTATCACCATTCTGTAGCGTCCCATTACCTTTCCATCTCATGTATCTTAACCCAGCCCAACCAGACCAGACAAAGCCCAGTCAGAGTAAAGTAAAGTAAGCCAAACCATTCTGTCAACTTGCATCCTAAATTCCAGTAATATCGACACTTCTCTCCCAGTTCGTACCCATCCCACCTTTTATCCCACCTTAACTTTTATCATCACTTTTCACCGTAATCCCCTCCCATCCCACCATCCCACCACCCTTACATTTTACTTCATTCCCGTACCCTGTCTGTCCCTTCGTGCCTTCGTCCAGTTTTGGCTCCTTTACCGTCCAGTCATTATTCTGCCCAACTACTATTAAATCCATCTCAGTTCCTAATCATTGCCTTAGCTCTCCAGTTAACCTGTCTTCTTTTCGCCTCCCATTTTAACCATTCCCTCTATCACATCGCCCCTGTAACCCTAATTCTGTCCCATTTCCCCTGTTTCTTTTCCACTGTAACCCCTTTCAACCCCATTCATACTTCCTCTGTTCACCCTAACTCGTCTTTCTCTCCCATTCCCTCTGCCTTTAATACTACTTAACTCTCATTCTGTCCCACTTCTTAAACCTCTTCAACCGAACCACCATTCTGTCCCATTCTCTCTACCTATATTCTACCCTAACTCCTCACTCTGTCCCATTTACTCTACCTCTTCTTCATCTTAACACTCATTCTCTCTTGTTCATTACTTCTCCACCCTGATTCCGTTCCATCCCATTCCTTCTACCTCTTCTGTACCTGACTATCGTACCATCCTGTTCTATCTACCTTTACTTCACCTAAATCCCCAGTCTCTCTAGTCCTATATATCTCTTCTCCACCTTAACCTCCAGTCTCTTATCCCATCCATCTCCCCACCCTAACCTCCATTCCATCCTATTCCCTCTATCTCATCTTCACCCTAACCATCATTCAATCTACCTCTTCAACCTACCCCCATTTTATATCTACCTCCTTACCACCCAACCTTTCGCCCATCCTCGCGACCTCACCCTCCAAATAAGACAGCCAATAACACGAGGAGGTCAGGTCAGCAGGCAGTCCCAACCAACTTTCCACCTTTCCGAAACTCTTTGTAATTCCTCTCGCGGCCTCTCTCACATAAACTCCGAAGAGGCTAAGTTTAGAAAGTCGCCGGTCCGAAGTCAACAGCCGATAAGTCTTGTTTACGGTAATTATTTTTTTTATCCTTTTTTTCGGGGAAGTTTGGGAGCTGTGTGTGTGTGTGTGTGTGTGTGTGTGTGTGTGTGTGCGTTCAGTAGGAAGAGAGTTAGGAGAAGGAGGAAGATTGTGCGTAGGTGTGGCCGGGGTCTGAGAAGGCTGGGATGGTGTTTGGAGTGGGTAGGCGACGGAGACAGACAGTGAGTGAATGAGTAGGGGGGAGGGGATAAGCCTATGTGTTCTTATACAGATTGAAAATACGACTGTGTCCTTGAACTCAACGTATTTACAGTAAAATCACTTCATGCATGCGTCACAGGAACATTCTTACCAATAATCTTCATAATTTTCCCTTTTTTTTTTTTTATTCACGTGGTTGAATGACAAATATATGCACAATTATATACAGCCCAAAACAAACAAACTGACTAACACTTACCTAGAGGCAGCGATTAGTATATATCCTGCATCTGCAATGTATGTCCTGCTGTTGTTTTATGCAAGATCAAAGATAGAGGTTATAGAGGTCCCTGATGATCGTTGGTATTCTCTCCTAATAAAAAAAAAAATCGTGCATTCATAAGCAATGAAGCTTGTTTGAAGGTCAAGGGTGATTTGTAGTTGTCACCTCTTTCACCATGCTCTCTCTCTCTCTCTCTCTCTCTCTCTCTCTCTCTCTCTCTCTCTCTCTCTCTCTCTCTCTCTCTCTCTCACACACACACACACACACATTTTATGGCGTTATGATATGATGAAATGAAGATAAAAACTTGTCACCTCCAGCACTTGGGCTTTTCACTCCTTCCGCCTCAAGTACTTTCTCACAATTCTCCACAGATCATCGTTACTTCTTTTTCATTATTCTTCGACTCTTCCTCTTTGCCAGTGTTCTCCTTCTCAGTTCCTTTTGAAGTTTACTCCTTTTCCTCCTTCCCCCAAATGCTTCCTCTCTTATCCAGACAATTTCCTCTCCATAATAGCTTCTTTCTTCACCCATTTTTCCACTACAACCGTCCTTTCAACACATTTCAAAGTCATTTTCTCCTTCCCTTTTTTGACTGGTAGAATTTCTCTTGGCGAAGCAAAATCTCCTGGTGTTAGCCTTTAAAAAAAAGTATTTCCGGATATACCAATAATAGGGAAAGAGTTATGAGAGATATTATTCTGCAGATTTCCATTTACTGAGCTTAAGTGTCTGATGTTAGTTGGGTATAAACAGAGATAAGGTTCCGCAAGATAGTTTTAATGCTGTTGGCCGCTAGGATTTCTCTCATCTGGAAAAAAAAAAAGTCTTGTGTGTCTAACTAGAAAGCCCAGGTACACCAACGGCAGCAGAAGAAATAAAGTTTTCTGTATAGTCTTTCCATTGTGGTTTCTTATTTTTCTTACCCTGGTACTTTTCTTTTGCTCACAACCGTGTTTCCTAAATTCCTCCCCTCTGTTTTAAAAAGCTTTCTCTTGTGTCTTTCTTTTGCAGTATCCTTTTCCTTTTCTTTCTTTCCTTTGCTGTAGCTTCTTTCTCTCTAATACTTTACTGTTCCTCCGTCTTTCAGATGTGCTTCCTAAACGTTTCCCTGTTTCCTCCTCGTACTGAGTTTCTGTCCTGTGTTTCTCTTTGCAGTAGCCATTTTCTTTGACCTTCTTTCCCTTAATATTTTCCTTCCCCACCTTCATTTAGCGTCCTCCCAGAACGTTTCCCGGTCTTTCAACATAGCTTTCTTTCCCGTGTTTTCAGATTCCTTTTGCCTGACATTTTATCCTTAATGGACTACTCCTCCTTTCCACAAGTCCCTTTACGAAACATTTTCCAATATCCTTTTCCACAAAGCATTCTATACTGCTTTCTCCTTTTCAGTTCCCTATTATTTATTTTCTTGTCTCTAATGTTTTAATCCTCCTTCCTGGGAATGTTCCTAAACATTTTTCCGCTTCCTGTTCCATAAGGCTTACCCTGGTTTATTTCTTTTACAGTTTTCTTTATCTTTCATTCCCCTTGTTCTATCCATCCTTCACTAATACTTTACATTTTCTTTATATCCTTTTCCTTCCTAAATGTTTCTTTGCCTCCTCGTTCACGAATCTATCTTTCCAGTTGTTTCCATTTTCTTAGCTTTCCCTCCCTAAGCTTTCATGCTGCTCTTTTCATTATTTTTTCCTCCACAGCCATTCCACATTGTCATTCCTTATTGCCTCCATGCACCTTTCTGTTTTTTAGAGCTCCCCTTCCCACTGCCCGAGCTGTCCTCTCCCTAGTGCCTTTCCCTAACAGTTCCTCCTTCCTTCTTCAGATCTAATCCCCACAGTCCTCGACTCCCGTCCTTTGCACTTACTTATCAATGTTTTTCTTATGAGTTGTCCCTCCCCTCTCCTCTCCTTTCCTTCATTGACTCCCCACTGTCTATCTCTTTCATCCCCCCCCCCCTTTCACAGTCTCACTCCAGCTTACCTTCCCCAGCGCACTCCCTCTTGCCTCTCCGTCACAGACACTCCCCATTTTTTTTTTTTCTCTTGAGCTCCCCTCCCTCCTCCCTCTCCTCCCTTCCACAGTTACTCCTCACTATACTTCCACAGCACTACCCCTCCCCCCTCTCCATCACCACAGTTGCTCCCCACTGTCCTTCCATATAGCTCCTCTTCCCCCTCTCCACTCTTCCGCATTTGCTCTCCCCTCTCCTTTCTTATTACTCTTCCCGGCTCCTCCTTCTCTTCCCTTTTCCCTCATAGTTCCCCTTCTCTCCCTCACGGTTTCTCCTCACAGTCCTCCAACGTTCCCCTTACTCTCCTCTCTCCTCTTCCCAATCTTCGTCACACTGCGTACTATCGTTTTTTAGGACCCCCACCGCACCCCTCTCAATTCCTTTTTCACAGTTACTCTCCATTATCCTCTACAGCTTCCATCTCCTCTTCCCCTCCTCACCTCCTTCATCCTCGCTATCCCCCACTCCCCATCCTGCCCAGTAAAAGCGTACAGTCCAAGGGCGAAGTGAAAACAGCCTCTCTATTGCTGGAGGATACTGGAGAAAAGCCGATGGGGTCAGGAGCATTAGGGACTCGCCGTAAAAGGGATCGGATTCCATGTCTACAAAGGCATAAAGGTTCTTGTTTCAACCAGCTATTTACTGTTTCGATACAAGAATTGTTTTCAGCTTTTTTTTTCTTTTCTTGTACTTGACGACTTATTTTTTATTCAGTTCTTACTATCTACAAACTTTGGTTCAGGGAAGAGTTTTGAAATGAAGGGGTCGGATAGAGTATTTATTTATCCCTTCAGTACGAGTGGTCTCTCCTAAAATGAACACAGTTTTTTTAAGGCAGCAGTACTATAAATTGATGCTGGAGAGTGGAGAGGGATGCCTTCAAGTGGTGGCACCGACTGGGTGTTGGAATTGCGCGGTTATACAGGCGCTCCACATTCTCCTTTCTTTCCCCAGACCAGAGGATGGTGGACTGCAAAAGAAGGGTAGTTTTGACCTGCAGTCCACCGGGTTCACGTTCAGATGAACCTGGAGTTACAACTACTGTCAATAATAATATAAAATACGTCGTGGGACAGAGGGAATCAAGCTGTCTTCTCCGAGAAATCTTAGGTGGAGATAGTATAGCCCATAAATAGAAACCTGCAGCTCGATTTTGGACCTCACGTGAACCAGATGATTCTCTCTGCAGACTGTCAGATCACCGTTTCCCTAATTATCAGAAATCAGAAGTAAGTCTGAAGAATCTAGCGTTTTACTTCGCGTCCACGTATTGTGTACAAGAAGAATATTTTCCTGATAAGATACGTCTGTTCTTGAAGAGTGTGTAGTTGGAAGAAATAGTATGCCAGTGGAAAAACACGCAAGGAAGTAACAGATGAAGAAACTGAAAGAAAAAACATTTTTTCTCATGTCCTATTAAAAACTCCCGACACAGAAGATAAAGAAACTTGGAGTAAAACACCAGTAGTTCCTAAGTCACAGACGCTTTTCCCTTCCTCTATTTACAAAGGTGTGTCAGGTACACGTTGTAAAGGGTGCAGCTTCAAAAACGTATTCACCAACAGGAAACTTGCAAACAACAGTGTTCCTTGTCACAATACGCTCTCTGCCCTGTGTACAAGGGTGTGCTGGGAGTGCATAATACGAGGTGCCGCCTCATAATAACATATTCTTCCACTCACCTCTGCCCTTCAATTGTGCATCAAGGTGAGAGCGCTAGTGTGAGGAAAAGGAGGTAGAAAAGGGAGGTGTGTGTGTGTGTGTGTGTGTGTGTGGTTTTATATAGATGTAGATTGATAGATAGATAGATACAAGTGTAGATACGTAAATATAAATGAAAATATAATTATATGGTATGTATAATACATATTTTTTAAAAATGCCTGTTGGTCAGGTCTGTATGGCTTCTGGTGGCTAAGTCTACATTATAATACGCGAATGATCAACTTTCACAGGACATGTAATCGGGATGGAAGAGATTTAATTAGCCTCTTGAAATTTGTCTCAGCTGCACAAAATCGTCTTATGTTAGGTGTGGTTGAGGTATTGTTGGTCATTAATGAACCTGTGACAGTGTCAGCGTGAAGCGGAGGCCAGTTTTCACTATCTGACGTTCATGAATTACAGTTACTTGGCCATTTCATATAGTACTTGATAACCCTCTTCATTCCTGTAACTGCCACCAACTAACATGTGAATACGTAAAGATTATCAGATGTGTCAAATTTCCAGAGTTCATCTACACGCTGATGCTCTCTCAGTTTCAGATGTGGCCGACTGTTTGTGATATGAGGAGCAACTTCATTTAACCAATCAGCAGACTCACTTGGTCTTACCTTTGGCCTTCAACTATGCATCAGGTTGGGAGCGTTGGTGTGAGGGGAGGGAGGATGTTACGTGATGGCCTGTTACATAAGCCTGGTGAATTTACATCATGTGTATAGGCGAGGTGACCTAATTTCGAAGTGGCTTGCATGTTGCCTGGATACACGCGTCACTGTTACGAGATTAATTATTACCTCCCTGGTTGCTTAGGATTTCACTCTTTTGCAGAAAAATGCCTTATAGTAAGTTACCTGTAACGTGTGCGTTGTACGAGATTAGGCATCACAGAGCTCACATTTGATTTATCTATGCATCAAATTGAGAGGGCTAATGTGACACACACACACACACACACACACACACACACACACACACACACACACACACACACACACACACACACACACACACACACACACACACACACACACACACACACACACACACACACACACACACACACACACACACACACACACACACACACACACACACACACACACACACACACACACACACACACACACACACACACACACACACTTTCATATTCATATTTATATAACCGAGATGACCCAGTTTCACAGTATGTTTAACAAAAATACATGTTTCAAAGTTGCTATATCAATAAACGTCTCAGCAACAAAGATTTGTGTCAGCTGCACAAATTTGTCTGCTCTTGGTTTGTTTCTTTTATCTCCACAAAATCGTGTGATGTTGGGTTAGGTGTGGTTGGTGTGCATAATACAAGGTGCAGTATCATAACAGTATCCTCACCTGCTCTCACCTTTGACCTTCAGGTGTGCATCAGGTGAGGGTTCTGGTGCGAGAGGGGAAATAGACAGTATTATGGGATGCCCTGTCTCCCTGTTGCATAAGTCGGATAGTTCTACCTCGTGATTATGTATTGTATATGGAGATGAGATGACCCAGCTTCGGATAGGCGTTGTTGTTGTTGTTTGTTGTTGTTGTTTTGATCCCAGTAGGTGTAATTGGGATATACGCCTCAGTGTTGCGAGATTACTTTGCACGGTGGCTTCCAGGTTGCGTCTCAGTTGCACGAAATCGTCTGGTACCGGCGTATATTAAATGCCTAAATGCGGGCACAGTGGAGAGAGGGAGGGTTAATCAGAATTATTTTTCACCCCCTTAGAATGCTAAGATTTTCGTTTTCCGGAGAATTAATCAACTGTAAAGTGTATCCCACAGCAACGAAAGTATTTATTGGGTTTATTTAAAGTCCCTTGACTTCCTGAATTTACCTCAACAGCTCAGAATCGTCGTTTATTAGCCTAAAAAATACATAAACGTGGGTCCAGAGCAAAAGTATTATCTGTACACCTTGTAAGAGAAGCTCCATAAACATTCGTTCAGATGAACAGCTGCGGGCCGTAATGTTCATCGTTGAACATGGAGATTGTTGAACTTCACACGACCTCAGATTTTTGTGTTTCATTCTCTATCCTCAGATTACTTGCTGTACTTGCTGTAGCTGATGCGACTTAAGTAGCCTACTGAAGAAAAAAAGCATTACAACCTTGAACGTTTTAGCTTTAATCCAGACGACAGTGTTGACACTCTGACCGTACTAAGACCACACACACACACACACACACACACACACACACACACACACACACACACACACACACACACACACACACACACACACACACACACACACACACACACACACACACACACACACACACACACACACACACACACACACACACACACACACACACACACACACACACACACACACACGTACGTACGTCCGTGACATGAAAGGCTTTATCAGTGAATATACAAATGATGAATACGGAAGTCTGTCACTTTGAAATTTACAATATCCACACAATAAACGCTAGCCATGACTCAATAAATATATAAACTTTAATTAACTCATATTTTGCCCCGGTACTGATAACTCCAATTAATTACAAAAAACTCACGTAACCTTTATATAACATTATTCATCACTAATTTTTTATCAAGTCGCAGATGAAGATGATGATGATGAGGAGGAGGAGAAGGAGGAGGAGCAGGAGCAGGAGGGTAGTCATGGTGAGGGTGTTGAAGATGGTTGTGGTGGTGATGGTGGTGATCGTGATGATATGATAACGGATATGAAAATAGGTGCGTGAGGGGACTGCGTGTGTGTGTGTGTGTGTGTGTGTGTGTGTGTGTGTGTGTGTGTGTGTGTGTGTGTGTGTGTGTGTGTGAGATAGATAGAGATAGAGAGAGAGAGAGAGAGAGAGAGAGAGAGAGAGCACTAAAGAAGAGCAATATGAAGTGTAGGTGTGAGATTTAACGCCACACAGTGAAAAAGCTTAAGCTCTGCAGTGTAAATGCTTTCCAGCTCTACCCTGACTGAGGCTCTAGGGATAAGGAAAAAATATCAGATAGAATTGCAAAGCGGACTATTTATAATTCTGGCGTGGTGGCAGTACTTCCGGGATGACTGTGGCACTTTAACCTTAAACTTCGGTCTTGCCCTCAAGCCTTCACACATTTACATGCACACCGACATACAGGTACACTTTCATATATTGATGCGCATATACAGGTATACACACACACAATAACATATTTATACGCATACAGACACACATGAACACACAAGTACACATTCACATACGCACACAGGAACATATGCACGCAAGTATACATGCACACAGGTATTCATGCACATAAGTATATACGCACACACGCATATATACACTAACATACAACAATACAGGAGATACATGTGCACCTGAGATACCCAGGTCCAATACATTTGAACCCCTCACATACAAGCATATCACTGCATACAGAGTCACTTCAATGCACACTCAGACATGTCTACTTACACTCACACACAAACACTTAAATATGCGCGCACACACACTTACGAGTATGCAATAAACCTGACACACACACACACACACACACACACACACACACACACACACACACACACACACACACACACACACACACACGAGAGAGAGGGAGAGAGAGAATTATCCCATTCACACCAGCAATAAGCATAGTATTCGGTTCCATCTGAAAATGAGAGAATTACACGTGAGAAATTCTCTCTCTCTCTCTCTCTCTCTCTCTCTCTCTCTCTCTCTCTCTCTCTCTCTCTCTCTCTCTCTCTCTCGTATCTGTCTATCTGTCTGTCAGTACCTGTCAGTCAGTGTCTATCTATATATCAGTGTATCTTCTATGTATCTGTTTGTAGCCTGAAAGCATATCCAGTGTGTATTGGCTTCCCTTTTCCCAAGAATTAAACTCATCATCTGTCTCCTATTCCTCCCAGACAGAGATCAAAGAATATATTTGTCTTGGGTGATGGTAGTGGTGGTGATGGACGGTAGGTGATGAAGTGTTTTGGGAATATGTAACAGAATAAGAATAGTGGGGAAGAAATTTAATCTTTTTTCTCACTCTCTACCAGGGATTAGATTTATCGGAGAGTCTTCACAACCTCTCATTTTTTTTCTTCTTTCATCACACCCACGCCAGCACCACCACCATCCTCCCCTGTCTGGCCTCTTCTTGGGTGTCTTCCTGTATCTTTGTTTCTCTTCCTTGTCTCAGTCTATCATCCTATTTGTTTTATTGGTTCTCTCTCTCTCTCTCTCTCTCTCTCTCTCTCTCTCTCTCTCTCTCTCTCTCGTTCTGTGTGTGTGTGTGTGTGTGTGTGTGTGTGTGTGTGTGTGTGAAAATGGGCTATGAAAATGGTGATGGTAGTGGTGGTGGTAGTGGCGGCGGCGGTAGGAAGATAGGTAGGTATAGGTTGGTTGGTTAGCTGGTTGATTCGGGTAAAAAAAAAAAAGTTCCATATCATCCTGAACCCTCTCCTAAATAATTATGTTAGTGTAAAAGAAAATGAAAGAAATACAAACCATTAAAAAATGATCACCTCACTTCCTTCACCCACACATAAATCAGGACAGTTATATCCCCATTAACCATGAGAAAATGAGGCAGAATTATTCAGGGGAAAATTTCACACACACACACACACACACACACACACACACACACACACACACACACACACACACACACACACACACACACACACACACACACACACACACACACACACACACACACACACACACACACACACACACACACACACACACACACACACACACACACACACACACACACACACACACACACACACACACACACACACACACACACACACACACACACACACACACACACACACACACACACACACACACACACACACACACACACACACACACACACACACACACACACACACACACACACACACACACACACACACACACACACACACACACACACACACACACACACACACACACACACACACACACACACACACACACACACACACACACACACACACACACACACACACACACACACACACACACACACACACACACACACACACACACACACACACACACACACACACACACACACACACACACACACACACACACACACACACACAGAATCGAGGCAGCCAACCAGCAAGTTTGGGCGAGAATAACACAATTTGACAACTTCGTGGGCTGGGGGTTCGAAGTTGGGTGAGGCCCCTAACTGGATAACGTCAGTCTTACCCAAGCCGTTGCCACCTACTGCTTCGTTTTTCGTCCTGCACACATACGCACATACTGTATATACTACACACACACACACACACACACACACACACACACACACACACACACACACACACATTATGCTCATTTGCATAATTGACAGGTGCTTGACTACTTAATTAATATGTGTCAGATGTAGCTGTGTACCGCTTCAGATTTCATGAAAAGAAACGAGATAAATCTTAACTTCATAACAGATGATTAACATAATATAAATATGTTTCCTTTCTTGTTATTCTTTCTGCTTGTTCTTTTTTATGTCCAGGAAAGCAAACACTACCGAGCATTTCTTATTTTAACAGCGATTAATTTTGGCCATGTACTGACTTTTATATTGCTTATACTGTATAGGATTTATGGTAATGCTAATGATACGTTTGTCTTTTTGCAGGTAAGAAAAAGAGAGTTTTGAAAGCAGGCTAGGTGTGTGAGATCAGGCTAGGTGTGTGAGATACCTGTGCTAGGAAGTGACTAGACGTTGTAGGTGATTCTTATTAAATGATTGACCTGTTTAGCATATCCTCAGATCATTTTGATAATCCTCTCATCTCTTAGCAGATATAGTGTATAATTTTGTAATGGTTTCTAGTCCTTGCTTTTACTTGTGCGGGGAGGTAACTAGACTCCTCAGGGCTCTCTTTAATTATAAAAGTGAACATTATTAGGCCGTCGTGTAATCCTCCTCCTTACTATCTCATCGTTCATCAGATGTAATGTGAAATCGTCATCCTCCCACTTCATTTCTAGTCCCTGTAATTAACTGTGTGTGGATGGACGTAGACGCTGCAGGTGTGTGTGTGTCTGTTATATAATTAACCTGATTAGTCTATCCCCTGATCCACCTCATTATCCTCACATCCATCATCACTGATATTGTAAAACCTCCCTTCTTTCTCCTCCTTGATTTCAACTCCTTGTTTTGTTCGTGATGGTGATTAGACGCTGCGGGTGAATCGATTATGTAATTAACCTGATTGGCCTATCCCCTGATCCTTGATTCGCCTGATTATCTTCTCATCCCTTATCAGGTATAATGAACAATCCTCCACCTTTGTTAGCGTTGATTTCTAGTCCTTGTTTCCACTACCACGCCTGAACAATCAAGATAATTATAAAATCCTGCTTCACTGTTTTATCTTATTATTTTTGTCAGCTTCCTCTACGCTGCGTGACAAAGGAAAGGAATATTTTTCGAGTGAAACAGTGGTGGTTGAAAATGTGAATCAGAGGCAGGTTGGGCACGGTGATTAGGTTAGGTTAAGTTGGGCTAGTTTAAGTTAGGCTAAAAAGTAGGAAAGAAGTTACTCGAGGCAAGAGGAAAGTCAGCTAGAGGGGTGGCAGCGTGGTTAAAGAAAGGGAAACGAGGTAGTAGATGAGAAAATAGAGAGATAAGGGGGGAGTGAGAGGAAAAGGAAGAATAGGCAAGGAGAAAGGGAACAAGGGGGAAGCAGGGTGGTGGAAGAAGGGAAAATATAAGCGCTACGTAAAGCAGGGAGAGAAGACTGTAGATGAGAATGGACGAGGAGAAACAGACAAGGAGCAATAGAGTAGAAGGGAAAGAGAGCGGTGAAAGAAAGGGAAACGAAGGCATTGGATGAGACAGGGAGAGGCAAGATGGGGATAGTGGATAGGAAAAGAAATAGTAGAAGCAGGAAGAAGAGAAATATGAGAGAACCAAAAGGGATATGATGAGGGCAGATGAGACTGAATGTCAGAATTCGGATTAAACATCAAGTATGAGGAAGTTGTGGGAGAAAAGCAGACATTTTGAAGTGGAAATTGATAAGAACAGAAACAAATAAAGAGACTGTTGGGAGGAGAAGGGAAGGCATAGCGTCCTCAGCAGCAACAGTAACAAATCACACAATTTTTTTTTCTTTTTAGTAAACTCAACACTGTGTATCGTTTTTCCTGAATGTAGATAATGAAAATGAATGTGTTTATCGCAAAGTATTCCTTGCATCATAATTTTACAAGCTTAACTGGACATACACGGACCATATTCATTAACCTTTCTCTTCGATGTCTATCTATCTATCTATCTACTCCCAGACGCCATAATCCCGTAAGGGGTGGCCATTTGACTTTGAGTTAGTTATTTTACGGGGAGGGGCACTAACCCTCCACCAACCCTCTTGTTGACACGTATGGAACACGTATGGTTTGGTTATATGGTTACCACCCAGCGTTGTAAATGGTTTCATGGCTTACAGGAAACCATTAGGCTTGTCACTCAATGTAAAGCCACCTGTAAAGGTAAGAAAAGTATGAAAAAAAAAAGGGGCAGTGTTATACTCGTACACGCCTCGAGCAACACAGGTCACGTGTGTCAGACAGGAAAATAAGGTACCAAACTCATTAAACTTTGCCCAAAAGGTGCTTGGAAAAACATGGCTTGATGTTAATTGCAGTGTGTCCCAAGCAGCTTCAGTCAGCAGACACCAAGACATGCACAGGTCAGACTCATTAACCCTTCTCCTTGATGTATGAAAAGTTAACCAATTATATAAAAGAAAGAAAGAAGATACAGTAGTCAAGTAGAAGCACAGGCCAACCTCATTAACCTTGTTAGTACGGTGTCGGCTTTGTTGATGCTTTTACAGCCTCAAGACGTTTACATCCAGCTTACGAAGAGCCTTGTTCAGTTAAATGGAAAATGGAGGCTGTACCTAACCCGTTCGGTTCAAACGAAGGGTTACCATAAAATGAATAAAATAGTCTGTCGCTGGAGTGATTAAAAAAAAAAAAAAAATCGTCCCTAGCATCAGCATTCAAAGCAGTTAGTTAAAAAGTTCATGGACAAAACCTCAAAGTCATTAAACTTTATCGTCGATGGACATGAAAAATATTGAAAAGTGTAAATTGCATTAGTGTCCTTTAGCAACAATATAGTCTCTCTCTCTCTCTCTCTCTCTCTCTCTCTCTCTCTCTCTCTCTCTCTCTCTCTCTCTCAAAGTTGCTATCTTGTACAAAATTTCGACCCGGAGTTTCTCTTGTTCTTATGCAGTTACTCGAGTCTGCTCGCCATTCTTTTTTTTTTCTTTGTAGCTTTTTCCTTTTTTTTTTTTTTTTTTTTTTTGAAGATTTTTTACTCTACGAAACCTTCTCCCATTGGAGGGCCGTCTCGAGAGGGTAGAGAGAGAGAGAGTGAGAGAGTTATGTTCATTGGCAGGTTGATTGATTACAAGTTAGATAGGTAGGTAGGTTAACGTTGTCGGTAGGTAAGTGGGTTAGGTGATTACCTAGCTTACAGATAGGTAAGTAGACTGGTAGGTAGTTATGTAGGTAGGTAGAGTGATTGGTCGGTCACTAGGTTCTATAATTAGTTTTGTAAGTAGGTTTGTAGGTAAGTAAGCAGATAGGTGGGTTGGTAGCTAGGTAAGGCCGTTAAGCTGTTGTTTTTCTTTGTTTGGTAAGTAGATGGGTAGATAAATACGTTGGTAGGTAGATAGATTTGCTGGTAAGTAGGTAAGCAAGTTGGTAAATATGTTGGCAGGTTGGTCCCGGGGCCTAGAGGACTTTGGTAACATATCAAAAGAGAAATTTTATTAAGGTACATACATACTCCTCCCCAAGGTCCTCTCCTACCTCCTTCCTTCCTTATCACCTTTCTTCCTCCTTCCCTCCATCCTTTCGTTCCCCCTTCTCTTCTTACCTGACTCCCTCGCAACGTTCTTTTCTTCCTCCGTTGTTTCTGTCCTCTTCCTGCTCTCCTTTCCTTGTTTCATCCATCTCTTCTTCCCCTTCATCCCTCTTACGCATCCCTTCACACTCTCTCCCTACCCTTCATCCCTTCTCTCACTCTCCCTCCTCACGCCATCGCTTTCTCCCCATGCTTTTCTGTGAGATAAGCGTTTTAATTTCCTTGTCTTCCTTCTTTTCCTGTCATCATTCCCCCTTCCATACGTTCTCTCCATTCTTTCCCCTGTTTTTCCATATCCTGCCTCCATCCAACTATTCACCCATCTGTTCTTCCTTTCCCCCGTTTTTCAGTTTCCCTTTCCCTCTCTCCATCCCTCCATTTACCCATTCTTTTTTCCATTTCCCTTCCTGATAATTCCATTTCTTCCCTTCTTTCCCATTTGATCCGTCAGTCCTCTATTCCCCATTACCTTCTTTTGCTTTACTTCACTGTCTGTCTCTGCTTATCATTTTACCAAATTCCCTCCCTCTCCATCATCTTCCCTACTTACCTTCCATTCCATTCATTTCCACTTCTCCTCATTCCTTCTCCTCTCCTGCTTCCTTTTTTCCTATCCCATTATCATACACACTTTTCCAATCACTCCCACATCTACTAGTCACATCAGCACCCACACTCACTCATAACCATATATGCATTTATTTACACCCACTTTTACATTTTAGCACCACACCCACTTCCATCCATTCCCACACCCATTCTCACACGTCGTCATCACCAACACCCACGTGCATTCATGGCCACAAAGTAGTGTGATTTTGGTCCATAAGCTATTACGCCAGGTCAGGTCAGGTCAGGTCAGGTCATAGTTGTTGCCTTCATCTTCCACGATCAAAGCAAAACATTTTTCCACCTCAGGGGCCTCCAGCGCCAGCCAATTTTACCTTTCCACTATGATGACGACCTTCTTGTTTTATTCTTGCTATTTACAGCCTTTTTTTTTTTTTTCTGCGTATGGAAGGCTTTTTGTAAGGAATGGGTTAATAAAATTGTATCTGACACTTTCAGTTCAAAAATCGTCTGTTAGTAGTAAGAATAAAGAAAGACGTTGTTGAGCTAAAGATGTGTATTTATCGTTCCCAGAAATATTGCATTCAGGATGATGGTGATACCTAAACTTTGGTTCCTTTGTGATGATGATGTTGATAGGAAGATGATGATGATGATGATGGTAAATAATGACAAGAGAGATGAAACTGTAACATTAACAATGATAAGCATATTCTGATAACGTATTTTCGTTTTGTTCTTGATTCTTTCAGACGATTATTAACGTATTTTCGTTTTATTCTTGATTCTTTCAGACGATTATATTCATCTTGGGAGAGACTTTTAAAACTGAAGGGGTTAGAGATAGCCTCCATTATTCCCGTCAGTGCTGTGGCTCTTTCCTAAGCTGAAGAGAGTTGTCAGGAAAAAGGAAGAAGGATATTATCGAGAAACACCATTTGGCTGAAAAGATTAACCCGTTCCAGTAGAATCACTATACATATTTATTATTTTTGCCACCTTTGCATTTTTTTTTATTATCTTAAGAAGTATCTCTCGTAAGGAAAGTGTAGGAAGTCTTTGTAACCCCCTTTCACTTGGACTATTTTTTTTAATTCCTGCTGCCCCCAGATAATTTGTCAACTTTTTATTTCCACTTGCTGTCCTACAGATGATTTTACTCAGCTTAGAGGAGAGCTTTCGTCCGTTAATAACCGATTCAGCGACAGTTCTTTATTTTTGGCCGCCTACAGACGACTTTTTTCGGCTTGAGAAAGACCTATCTTACTCAAGGAATCAAATTAAGCTCATATATTTACCAGGTTATCCCATTTATTCAGTTTGGGAAAGACCTGTTTTCAAAGGTTCAGAAAGAGTTTCCATTACTTCATTCACGACGATGTCTAGTTTTTTATTGTATTTATTTATTTATTTATTTATTTTTGGCTACATACAGACTCTTGTTTAACTTGAAAAGAATATCTCGAACTGAGGGTGTTAATCTAATCAGGCACCCCACCCAAAATTTTCGGCTGTCTTACGATTTGTTCACCATGGGAAGAACCTCAGAATGTACGGGGTTAAACCAGTTTTCTTCTCTTACCAAAATTTCTCTGTTGGACGATTTTGTTCAGCTTGGGTAGGACGTCTCATACTGGAGAGTCAAATCGACATCTTACTATGCGAATTTTCCCTGTTCGACCACTTTATTAAGCATAGAAAGGACCTCCTATTTTGAGGGGGTTAAGCCAGTCTTCTGTGCCCCATCTGTTTGTCGATTTTGTTCTGCATGGAAGGACATTTCTTAGTAAATGGACTTGCCTAATTCGCAGCCCCACTCCACTCACCCACACACCCACTCACGCCCCCTCCCTTGCTCCCACCGTACACCTGCCACCCACACCCCTCCTACCCACTTCACAACTCCTACCACTCACACTCCCATCCTCACCCGCATCCCCACACACACACCCACCCACTTCCCTACTCCTACCATCCACTTCCTTACCCCTACCACCCACACCCTTACACCTACCACCCACATCCGCACCCCTCTTGTCCACCTTCACCCTTCTCTCTTCCCTCATACCCCACCCTCACTCCCACCCATCTTCCTGCAATCCCTACTCGCCATGTCTCTCTGTTTATCGTGAAGTATGTTGCTGGTTGGGGCCCGAAAACCCGTCATTTACATCTCGTGTCGCATTTTGGCGCGTGTACAAAATAACAGCCTCCCTCTCTTTTGAAGCCGTGATAAGGTTGTTTGATCAGCTGATGAAACATAAACAAGGCTCCGAGCGGTCGCCTTTCATGAATTTATTTGGGTAGGTGCCGACAGACATGCTTCAGAAACCCATAACAAGGGAAAAAAAAATAATGTTGCTGCTTTCGTAGGCGTTATGGCATTCTTGACATAAGTCCGTGATCCCCAAACTTAATTTCAAGGCATATGTTTACCCCTAACTTTAATTGGGCATAAACTGGCATCTTTCCACCTTGAATGGTGAGCTGTAAGAAGAGATTAACACTAGAATGTGATGCCGGTTACGAAAAAGTGCTATGATGCAGATTCATGACCGTAGAATTGTCTTATTCTGCAACTGAGCTAAAGGGAATGAGCTGCAAAAGGACGGAAATCATTGCTAATTTAAGGTGACAGTCATCTTTCTTTTCATTTTTTCCTGACTTGTGTAATCAAGGGGTATGGGCTTGTAAATAAAAGTTTTGCATTATCGACGAGTTCCTTTGAGACATCAGGTAAATACACTTCTCAAAAGCTAGCTATGGAATAAGTCGAAGGTTCTGATGCTTCTCCTTTCACGCATTTGCCTGTTACTCGTACAATAACAGCAACTAAAAGGAGATTCAGTGGTGGGCCTGAGTTCAGGGCCACAGAGATTGTATTAAGATACCACTGTGTCCCGGACCCTTTACGTAATTTCGCCTAAATGTTATCAGTTCAGGCTTGGGTCAGTATGAACACGATCCTCGCAGTTAATATTTTCTGAATGCGCTCACACACACACACACACACACACACACACACACACACACACACACACACACACACACACACACACACACACACACACACACACACACACACACACAAAGAAAGAGAGAGAGAGAGAGAGAGAGAGAGAGAGAGAGAGAGAGAGAGAGAGAGAAAGTGACCTCTGGCTATTGGTTCTTCAGTAGCAGAGGTAATTTTCCTAAGAGGTCCCAAGTCTACCACCATTAGTTTTTGTGTGTGATAGCAGCAGTACAATATCTTAATGGAAATGAAGAAGGAATCATGTCACAACCAAGAGTTAATTAGATAAAAGTGTTTTTCTCTCTCTCTCTCTCTCTCTCTCTCTCTCTCTCTCTCTCTCTCTCTCTCTTTCTCAGTGCATCGTATTTGTTACATCCAATCCTTTCTAGTTCACCACTTTCCCTGCCGTCTTCCCTCCTCCGTTTTAATACTTTTCATACCCTATTCCATCTTTCCTGTTTGATTATTGTTCCTACTGGCTAACTTGTCTGCCCATTCGTTGTAACCCCTTCAACACGGTGTTAATTTCACTCCTGCTAATGCCAAATGGTTTAATTCAACACTAGGAGATCCCCTCACAATGGAGAGAGGAGCAGCAATCCCATTTTCCTTCCTCAGCTCGAATACGTATATATTATTTAATTCCTGGTATTTCTAGACCCATTTGATATATTTTCAGGGACTTTTCGAACTGGGGAGATTAGATATAGTCTTCATTTACTCATTCCGTGGAAAGTCTCCCCCCCCAAGACTAAAAAGAACTTCTGAAGATAGCATGAAACTACTGAAGAAGATCACCGGACTGAAGGGGTTACTGCCCTCATTATCAGGGTGTCGTTCCTACTCAGAATGAAAATAAAAAGCATAATTATACCAAAAGGTGTGATGTCTGCCTGTGTGTTGCTGTTTTGCTGTCTGTACTTTATCGCTTTCATATCAATAGCCCCTCAAGGTGTTACAGGTTGATCATCCTACCTTCACTACCAGATATTTCCCCTTCATCGCCGTGAAATCTTTTTACAGTTTAGTCTTGCTACTTCCAAACGATTTAATTCAACTTAGGAGAGAGATACAGTGGTAAAGAGATTAATGAATAATATATTTAACCCCTGCAGGTCAAGGTCTCCTAAGCTAAGCAGTATTGTCAAAAAGTAGCTAAAACGAAAAAAAAATGTGTCATCAAAATAAAAAAAACAAATACGTTATCTTACTTAAAGAGTTAATGAAATAGTCTTTGGGTTGCAAGAGAAAATATTTATAAGCAGTCATAGTACTGAAGGGGCTCAGTGATGTCTGGAGGCTACGTGAGTTGCGGGTTTCTGTATGTTTACATGTGGTCAGGGCACGTCTGAGTCCACCTCCCCCCCCTTCTCTCTCTCTCTCTCTCTCTCTCTCATTCCATTTATCATCGTATTTTTCGTTTCTCCGGCCCCCCATTCCCCCCCCCTCTTCCGTTTTCGTCATCATCCAATCCTCATTTTCTCCCGGGGGTAATTCATGCATTTTTACCTCCCCGTCTTCCTCCCCCGCCACTCAATTATTCATTTTCTCTTCGTTGCCTCCGCTTGATTTCCTCTCGAGCTCCATTTTCAGTGGGGTCTTTTTGGATGGGACGCCTCCTTCCTCTTCCTCCCTTCCTACCGACTCATCCCTCTTCACGTCCATCCAATTATAGATCACCCTCTTCCTCCCCCCTCCCTTTCCTAGCTCTTTTCTGTCCTTTCCTCTTTCCTCGCGTGCCTTTCCTTCCTCCCCTGCCGTCTCATCTCTCCCATTCTTCCCCTTCCCTCTTACTTTTCCCTTCCCCCGTCTCTCCCCCACCCCTCTCCCTTTCTCTTCACATCTCTTTCTCCATGTACTCTCTTCCTTCCCCCTCTACCCTTTTCACTCCTGTCTTCTTGTCTACTCCTTTCACCTCTCTGGTTTAGCACCCCTACCTTCCTCCTCTATGTCTCTCTCGAACCATCTTCTTTCCTTGCTTTCTTTCCGCATATCCCTCATCCTAATACCTCATCACCCTGCCTCTTCCATTTCCTTCATCACCCCTCCCAGCATTGTTTTGTTTTTTTTACTCATCTCTCCCTGACACCTCTCACCTCCCTTCCTCCATTCCCTTCCTTTCTTCACCTTCCTTTCCTCTATCTCCATTCGTCGTCCTCCTCTTCCTCGTTTCCCTCTCCCTTTATTTCCCCATTGCCTACTTCTCTGCCCTTCCCCTCCGCCTAATTCCTCTCTGCCTCTCCCATTCCTCTCCTCCCTGCCATCTTTGCTGACTTCCTTCATCCTTTTCTACTCCCCACTATTTTTCCTCCTAAATTCCTTTCTTAATTCACCTCCCCATACGTTCCAACAGTTCCTCCTTCATCTCTCATTCCTTACCCTCCTTTGTACTTCTGTTCTCTTCCAATTTCTTCTCCCGTCCCATATATACTGGCATCCCTGTTTCCAGTCCCCGCTTCTCATATCCCTTCCCCACGTCTCTTCAGCATCAACTACCTCTCCTCTCCACTTTCCTTTTCCTCTCTTGCCCCCTCACAGTCTCTTCCCCCCCTCACACTCTCTTCCCCCCTCACAATGTCTTCCCCCCCTCACACTGTCTTCCCCCCTCACACTCTCCTCCCCCCTCACACTCTCTTCCCTTCTCACACTCTCTTCCCCCTCATTCTCTCTTCCCCCCTTTCCCTCTCCTCCCCCCTTTTCCTTCTCTCGCCCTCTATTTTCCCTTTACCAAACGGTCACATGAGGACGAACAGGTCTGTTTCTGTTTGCATTCCTTTGTACTCCTATGTACTCCTTTTGTCCCCCTCCCCCTCTCCACCTCAGCTCTCATTCCTCCCCCGTCTTCCCTCTCCCACTCCACAGTTTTTGATATATATCCTTGTCAGTTCTCCCCTCCACAACCCATCTACATATCTACACAGTCCCCCTACATCCCCCAACCACACTCTTCTCCCATGATCCCTTCTGCGTCTTTCATCCTTCAGCCTCCCTAATCGTCATCCCTCTCCCACTCTTCTGCTACCATCACAGCATCTCCCTCGTCCTTCACTTTGCTTCCCCCACCCATCTACCTCTCCCACCACCAATACTACTCCCTCCTCTGTCTATTCGTTCCTCTCCCCCTCCCCTTCCCGATCTCCTGCTCCAAGTCTCCTCAGCTCCCATCCCTTTCCTGGCCTCTCCTCACACCACTCCTCGCTTCCCTCACCCCTCCTTCTCGATCCCTCCTCCTCCACCCAGTTTTCCTTCCCCCACCCCACCTCCTCCCGACCACTCTCCCTGAATGCAGTTAAATCACCAACCTCATTTCCCCCCTTTTTCCTTTCTCCCTTCGTTCATCTTTTTTCTCTCTTCCTCTTCATTTTTTACGGCGACTTAACAGCTGCCATTTTTTTTTATTTCTCATTGCTTAATTTTTTTTTTTCGCCCCCTTATAAATGACGGCTGCAATTTCCAAAGCGTTCTTGGAGCGTTGGCATACCTTCAGCGAGCCCTGGTACTTAATGCGTTTTTTCATCTGGTTGTTTTCATGCCTGCAATTCTCCTTATGCCATTATTTCCTAAACTTCAACACAGAGGAGATCATCATCATCATCATCATCATGGCCGTTATTCCTTCCTTTAATAATCTTATTTTCTTGTCCTTAAATTTGTTACGTCCACGTATCTTGACAGTAGCATCCTTATTACATTTATTTATGCTTTTCACTTTGTAATCCTTCCCTTTTTTGTGTATGATAGCTTACATGTTCATACTGTAGCCATACATATCGCAGTCAAGTTAGAATGCATGACAGTGAACATCCATACAAAATACTGTATATTTCGGATAATACTTCACTGCAGTGGTATCGTGTTCATCGTAAAAATTGGCTCAGATCGATCATGAGTACTTCCTCAGGTCTCAGCCTCTCCTATAAATCATTCATTTTAACTAGGCTGAGATTTTCATCCTTTTGTAACTTTTTTCCCGCTGCTCAGTGGCAGAATAAGACAACACTACGCCTTGACATCTGTTTTCACAGCTCTCCATTGTGACTGACACCATAGTCTGATGTTAATCCCGTATCATAACTCTTTTTTTTTTTTTTTGAAGATGGAGAGTTGGCAGTTTAGCACCTACTTAAACTGAACACATTATAGCTAATGCAACGCAGATCCGCTCTACTTAACCCTACTTACATAATCCCGGCATAAATTTACCTGCCCAGGCCCAGTCTAATCCTTCCGCCCTCCCTCCATCGTACCTTTATCCAACCAGGCATTATGGATTATCTTATACTTTTTACATTCCAGTCTGTGTAGAATTTAGACTTACTATATTCATTTTTGGTTTGTTTCGTGTATTTCCAGTCTTTTCGTAAATTTTATCCAGCTTATTCTCCTTCAAGCATGTACCTCACTTTTTTTTTACTCATTTTTTTCTCATTATTTTCTAGTTTCTTCTCTTCGTCCTTCTTACCGCCTCCTCCTCCATACCTTATTTATTCCCCAAATTTCCCCTTCTTTCGCCTCCCTTATTCTCTCGTCCTTTTCCATGTATTTCTTTTTTTTCCACATCTTCTAATTACTATCCATCTCCTTCCCTTCTCCCCCTTCTTCTTCTACTTTGTTCTTTCTCTTTTATCATTTATCTTTTCCTTCCCCTCTTTTTTATCTTCACCCCACATGTTTCATATTATCTGTTCTCTTTTTCTCTCCTTATACCGCCCATCTCTTTTCCTCTTCTTCCCTTCCTCTCATCATTGCCTCATTTTCTCCCATCTCCTCTCATCTTTCTTGTCTTCTTCCTTCCTCACTTATTATTGTCTCCTCCTCTCACCTCTTTCTCTTCCTCCTCTTCACCATTTATACTTCTCGCTTCTCACGCTAACAACTCTTTTCCTTTCTGTTTTTCACTATCTCTTTTCTTCTCCCTTCTGTCACACAAACTTCTCTTCTCCCCTATCTCTTTTTCTTCCTCCCTCATTTTCTTCCTCATTTTCTTCTCCCTTCTTTCTTCACACTGACTTCTCTCCTCTCTCTTTTCTTCTTCTCCCTCTTTTTCTTCTCCCTTCCATCTTACACCAACCTTTCCTCTCCCCTTTCTCTTCTTTTCCCTGCCATTTCTGCACCTCTCTTCCTCATCCTTCCTTCTCACACCAGCCTCTTCTCCCTCTTCCTTCTTCCTCTTCCCCCTAATTATTCTCCTCCTGCTCCCTCTCCCTTTCATCACCGCTTCTGCTGCCAAAAGCCAGAATATCCGTTGCATTTTTCTCACCCCCAAGTTTTCTCTCCTTTGTGTGACGAGGAGGAGGAGGAAGGGGGGAATGGAGGAGAGGGTGGAGGAAGGAGAGAGGGAGGGAGATGGAAGAGGGGGAAGGGGAGGAAGTAGGTTAATGAGGAAGAGAAGGAATGATGATGATGATAATGATGATGGTGATGATGATGATGAGGAGGAGGAGGATCACGATCGTGATCCTAATCATGATCATGGTCATGATGATGATGAGGAGGAAAAATGATGATGATTGTGATCATGATGAGGAGGAGGAAGGATAATGATGATGAGGATGAGGCAGAGGATGTGAAGGAGGAGGAGGAGCAGGAGGAAGAAAAAGGAGGAGAGATGGGGAGCAGGAAGAGGATGGAGATCGACCTTTTTTATCCTTCTTCATCGTGAACCTTGGCTATAAGAGGAAGGAAACCAGAGGAAGAGGGGATAGAAAAGATGGTGAGGGGTAAAAAGCTGGGGACATTTGCGGGGAGTTGAGGGGAAATTATGGATGGGGTGTTGGCTGAATGATAGGGGAAAAACGGCGCGGGGAAAAATTAAGAAAGAACTGGAAGAAAAGAGGGAAGAAAAAATAGAACTGATAAAATGGGAAGTTGGTGAGAAATAGGAGGGGAATTAAGGAAAAAGATTAGATTCGATGATGGGTGAAAAATAGGGAAAGTGCGAGAGAAAAATGGACAAAGATCAGAGAAATAGGGAAGAAAAATGGAGCGTGATAAAAGAGGGACTTGGTGGAAGATGAAACGGGAATGAAGGAAAAGGATTCTTGATGGATTTGATGATATTTTTGCTTTCTAGATTTATTTCCATGACCCGAGTATATATATACTTTTTCTCTTCTCCTTACCTACGGGGGATTTGATTTAGAACAGGGAGGAACTTTTAGCGTGAACTTGGGATTACTCAGAAAGGAATGCGGAGGATTATGTTGGAGTCACATAGAGAGATGCCGCAAAAAAGGGTCTCGCGAATAAGGGAGCAAGCGAAAGTAAAAGATAAAACCACTACGGTCAAGAAACATTATTGGATATCGGCAGGTCTATTCCTACGTGGAACTGATAACAGACGGACAACCAGGGTAATAGAATGGCACCTCAGAGATGGAATTGAGAGGAATAGGTAGACAGAGGATGAGATGGGGAGATAAGATTCGGAGATTCGCTGGGACTGAATGGAACTGGCTACCAATCAACATATATGAATGGAAAAAGGTGAGAGAGATCTATGTTCAGCAGTTGACTGACTCAGGCTGATGATGATGAACTACCTCGCCGTGGGATATCCTTTCTAAATTTAGTAAACTCGTCTGGAAGCAGCAAGAATAAAAAGCTAAAGGACGTTCTGGCTGAAAGGGTGATCGAAATGAAGTGGGTGACGAAAAGAAAGGAAAATCAGAAAGAAAAGAGGAAATGAGGGAAGAGAAGTGTGGGGATGGTCGAACGAAGGGATTTGCGGAGAGATAAGAGGGTATTAAGGAAGCGGAAATAGTGGATAAAAAATTGCAGAGGAAGAGACGGAAAAGGAAGGGGAGGTTGGAGGAGTAAGGAGAGCACATGAAGGGGTTTTAGTTGAGACAATGAGGTATCAAGGAATTGGAAATGGGGAATATAGAATGGGTGAAGATGAGAGGGAAGTGGAAGGGAAAGATGGAAATACAAATAAAGATGAAGTTAGAGAGAGAGAGAGAGAGAGAGAGTTCATCCTTCTCTTCTTTTGTCAGTTTTTTTTGGCAGACGCGTCCGTCGGGTTTACTCTCGGGCGATTGCACTGCCCGAACTGCAATTTACGGACCCAATTTTTCTCCCTCCCACCCAGGCAGGACCAGCGATTAGCCGTAGTAGCCAGATTGGGGGATTCGAAAATGCGCTGGGTCAGTCTTTGGATTCCTTGGGGTTACGCGTATTTTCGAAATCATCACTTACGCAAGTTTTCGAAATCAGGACTACGTCAAGTGTTTGAAATCAGGTGTTAAGTAATTCTTGGCATCAGGAGTTACGCATATTATCGAAGTTAATAGTTACACTTATTTTTTATTTTTATTTTTTAAGGATCAGGGATTGCACTGGTTTTCAAAATCAGGAGTCATGCAAGGTTTTGGAATCAGGAGTTACCAGTGTATTAGGAATAAAAAATTAGACTCGTTTTGGGAATCTGCCGCATGTCTGTCTTCGTAGTTACACATGTTTTCGGAATAAGAATTTACACCTGTCATCAGAATCCGCAGTTAAGCTAATCATCGGAATCCCCAGTCAAGCCAGTCATCGCAGTACGCTATTACGCCAGTCATCGGAATCACCATTTACGTCAGTCATCTGAAATAAGCATTTTGTCAGTTACCAGACTCTTCAGTCACGCCAATCGTTGGAGTACGCAGTTACGCCAGTCCATCCCGGTTCTCTGACATCAAATTTCCATTCCCCAGAGAGTAGGCTTTCCTCAACTGTATTGTACTATAATGGACTACGAGGTACAGATCCGCTCAGAAATTCGTGCCGCACTCAAGGTGAAAAATGCAAACCACAATGTATCCTTCCCGGACAACAGGTTACTGGTCAGAACCTCTCACAGTCAGGAGGAAAGGAGCTAAAACCAGAGCATATTGTCACACAACGGTTTATAGAAATGAGGATATCACCACATACATTGACCAGTGTTGCAAGGAATTAATGATGAAATCATGTGCAACATCCATACATCCATATGGTTCTTATCTCAGTTTTATTAGTCTTTGTGCTACTGAAATGTCTCCGATTTTTGCTTGTCGCTGCGTGTTGGTGAAAGGTTCTGGGCCGTAACTTGTCGTCCAAGAAGGGTGGAACAAATTTTGCCTCTTCCTTCTTGAGTGTAGTACGAATTTCTGAACTGAGCTGTATGCATGAGAAGGTGGCGCGTGATGGGAAGAGTTGGTACCAAGTTGGGAAAGAAACGCCCGGAGCATCTGTTGTCGAGGTGACCCCTCACAGGATGCAACGTCAGTCCATAGGTAGATAAATAATAAGTTTGACTCTTTTAGTAAGAATTTAAATTCAAATAGAATCGTCTGTCGGTAGCAGGACGCCATCATACGGAAAAGTTTAATCAGGGCATGAAGATTTTGAAAACTCTTTAAATTTCATATAACTTTGTGACTGAAGCAAACGTGAAGGTAAAAAGGCTGTCGTGCTGAAGAGGTTACATTGAATTGTTTATGATCTCATGAATACGACCGGCCTTTCCAAAGTTTGATAAAATCGTGCGGTGGGGGTCAAGAGCAGAATAAAGAGGCCATCATAGCCGTGAATGCGTTAACATTAATGAGGAGATGCTGGGAGGCTCTGGAATGTTTTAACCTTACTGTCTAATGAATAATTAAATCAAGTTTGATACTGTCAGCTCAAGATTAATAAGGCTTTTTTGTGGCGTAAAAGTTATAATGAGGCTTATAATGCTGGGTAAAACTTTGCCTGCCTCCCCCACCTTCACGTCACTACCTTATGAATACTCCCTTGCTGGTCTTTCACACACATATACATGCTCATGCACACGCACAGACTCATACATACGCACATTCATTTATAAGGAAACACACACACACACACACACACACACACACACACACACACACACACACACACACACACACACACACACACACACACACACACACACACACACACACACACACACACACACACACACACACACACACACACACACACACACACACGAGTCGTTACCAAGTAGGGAAAGAATCACTATCTCCTCAACCCCACACTCTCTTATCTTTTCATCTTCACAGCATCTCCTTCACGACCTTCCTGTTCTTTGTACAGTCAGCGTCATAAGTTCTGTTGTCCCTCCTGCCTCTCTGTATCTCTCCCTCTCCACGGCCTTTGAAAACAAGTGTGGTGGACATGCAACAAACTACACCAGCAACATTAATCTGAGTTCATATGAGGTCATCGTTGTCAGTTGCGGATTCACCATATAGATTTTCGAAGTGCATGGAAAGAAAAGGAGGAGAGGCGACAGAACATTTGTTGCCGGCTGTACATCTCTCTTCACGCCCTTAATCATCATGGTCCACCTGTTCCTTACTCCTTCCTCTTCTTCCTTTCTCTTTCTTCGTTTCTTCTTCTTCTCCCATTATTCCTTTTTATCCTTTCTCCTTCCTTGCTCCACCACATCCACATTTTCATCCATGTTACTCTCATTTCCTCTCCATCCATTTTTTTTTTTTTCATCCCTCGACCTTCTTTCTCAGTCTCATCTTTCCACATCTGCCCATTCCTCTCTCTACTTCATCATCTACTTCTCGCCATCCTCCTCCTTTCTCTGCTCCCCATCTTTCACCATTCTCTTCCTCCAGTTCTCTCCAGTACTCTTCTTCCTCTTCGCCTTCATAAATCTCTTCCGCCATCTCCCCTGTTTCTCTCACACGGGTTTCCTTCACACTCGAATAAACCAGAGTTCCTAAGTCATCCAAATTATATCTCGGTGGAGTTGACACGCCCCTCGCTCCCCTCCAGCCCCTCTCTCTCCCACATTACTCTCCCTCCCTCTTTCCCCTTCTCCCATCTTCATCCGTTCGCTTTCCCCCTTCTCCAGGTCTCCTTCGCCCTGCTTACATCTTCCTCCTATGTCCTCACCTTCTGCCTTGTCCTTCCCCTCATTTTATCAACCACTCAGCTTCATCATGTTCCTTTCTTTCCTACCCTTTCCCTTTCTTCCTCCTTCTCCCTTTCCTTCCACTCTGCCCTCTTGCTTCCTCTCCCCTCTCCCTCCCTTGTCCATCTTTCACCTCCCTCTTCTCATCTCATCTTCCTGCTCCCTCTCTTTCTCTAATCATTCTTCTCTTCTTCCCTTCTCCATTTTTCCTCAGTCTGTCTTCAGTTCGTAGCGCGACGTCTGTTTACGGAAGTCAAGTTTGTGTGTGTGTGTGTGTGTGTGTGTGTGTGTGTGTGTGTGTGTGTGTGTGTGTGTGTGTGTGTGAGAGAGAGAGAGAGAGAGAGAGAGAGAGAAAATGCCTCTGTTTTTTCGTTGCAGATTTTACAGACCTGTGTGTTACGGCATATTCATTGCAAATAGAGTACGTTCGTTTTGGGATACATCAGCGTCCCCTGGGTAGGTACAATTTTTAACCCTCTCAATCCGATCATTTCTTTGTGTTTTTTCGTGCAGTAAAAAATTAATAGAGGCTACATTTGACCTCATAAGTTTCTGAAGGCCCACGTAAGATTAATAAAATCATATAGTTCAGATTAATGAAAATACATCATCTGAATGAAGGAGATAAAATTAGGATCTGGAGTTACTTGAGAAGTTTTTCAGTGTCATGAAATCTTTTCCCAAGCACTGCATCAACTGAAGGGTAGCTTTGACAAAAGAATCTTCCGGTGTTTCTATTCCTACTCAGTAACGACCCGTCTTCCCACGACGTAACTTTCCAGTGAAGTACTCTTCCACCTAATCTCTCCATCTCGTTCTTGATCTCACCATCATTCTCCCACCCGCCTCACTCCCTTACTCTCTCCGAGCCAATCTTTCACTCTCCTTTCGCGACACATGACCTAACTTTCTCATGGCGTTTAATTTTATATTCCCGCAGTATGAAGTTATCATCTTCATTCTTCAGGGATCCTTTCATTTAACCTACTATCCCAATATGTTACCGTACTTAGACGAAATGGGAATGAGTTTAACGGAAACGGTATGAGAAGCAACATAGATATTCATGAAAGATGTAGAGTTGTTGTTATTGTTGATCAACCACAGTGTCTGGTCGAGCAGACCCATCAACCACAGCCAAGCAACCGCAACTGCAGGGCCGTCACGTGCAGTGAACCGATGTTCCCTTGCGGATCACGGCTCCCCGCGGAAAACTCTAGAAGTTTGATTCCTGGATGGATAATGCATTTTCGTCTCCCCAGCCAGTTAACAGGGACACCATGGTTGGCTCCATTTGATCCAATGATGTAGTTATATGGTTACCACGCAGCGATATATATGGTTTCTTGGGTTAGAGGACACCATTAAACTTGTCACTCAGTGTAAAGTCACCTGAAATGGGGAAAAAAAAAATAATAAAAAGTAACAGGAAGGAAAGGGAGAAATAAAGAGAAAGGAGGGCAGGCTCGGAAATAGAACGATTAAGGTGAAGAAAGTGAGTGGATGGTGGTTGCCATCGTCAGGCATTAAGATGTGGAGTAAAAAAGTTATATGATAAATGGATAGAAAGGAGTGTTCTGCAGTGATTTGGCCAAGTGGAGGTTTTGGATTGCCGTAGATAAGGTGGTGAAACGGTGTATGTTAGTGACACTTGAGGGTTGATGATTTCGTCCTTATATTCACAGCAGGGAACCGGGTAAGTGCGCCTGATGGTTGCAGTCGTTCGTGCTTTTTCAGCGGTAGATCGGTAATGAAGGGTGGCTTGTTTGGACCGAGGTGGAGCGAGACGTGTCACATCCTCTAAGTGCCGCGTCAGCCGGGGTGCCAAGGATGGTTATCGTAGCTGACGCCGCCGTAGCCTTTTTGTGGGGGACTTCCCTTATTGTGCTGACGTCTGCATCCCCGCTACATTTCCCCGCCACGTTCATTCCACTCTGTTCTATTAAATCTAGCTTGTGTACCCATTCCACGCAGATCCAGTGAAATGTTGCAATCTGTGTGGGTTTCGAAATTTCCTAACATTTTTCTTAACGATTTACTTTCTATATTATACCTCAGCATTTTCCCGTAGGTTATCGATGCAAGCCATGTCGATATTAAAAATGACGTCAAATATCATACAAGAGAATTAATTGCTAAAGGAGAGGTCTCACGAAGTCTCCAATATCACCTAGAATACGTCTTAAAGTGTCAACAACCTCATAATTCATGCTCACCTGATCCACAAGAACTTTAATTTCCCTTTAATTTTTACCTCCCTCCTCCTTCCACTTATCCTTGCAAGACGACACCGTTACCTCTCCTCACCTTTTCTGTCTTCCTTTCCCTCACCTCCCCTTCCTTCTTTTCATTCTTTCTTCTCCTTATTCACTTTCCATCCCTCTACCCTCCTTCTTTTCCTTCCCCGTTCTTTCCTTTCCTTTCCTTTCCCCCCTTTTCCCCCTTCCTCCTTGCTTTCTTTCCTCGTCTCATTTCAATAGCTGTCCTTTCCCTTTCCAACGCCCTTTCGTACCCTGTTTTCATCCTTATTTACTTTTTTGCTCTTCTGCTTCCCTCCCTTCGTCATTTTCCACGTCATTTTCCTTATTTCTTTCCTTACTCTTCTTTTTCCTAATTCATTTCATCCTCTCTCCACTTTCTCCACTTCATATTCTTACCTTCTTCCTCCAGTTCCTCCTCCTCCTTCCTCTTCCATTTCCATCATCTTTCCACCTTCTTCCCTTACCGATCCCTTTATCGGACTTTATTCCTCCCCTTTTCTTGTTCTCCTTTCTCTTTTTCTCATGAAACCTTTTTTTTTTTTTCCTTCCCTTCCCTCTCTCTTTTCTCGTATCTGCTCTTCCTATTTTCTTCCCCGCTCGCTGTTCACCATATTTTCTACCCTTTCTTCCTTTAATACTCTCTTCCTTCTAGATTTTCTTCCGTTTTCCTCCTCCTCCTACTCCTCCTTTCCACATCATCCCCACTTTTCTTCCCCTCCCTCCCTCACTTCTCTGCTTTCCTTCTTTCTCTCCTCTCGTTCCCATCCTCTCCCATCCTCCACCGCCTCTCCTTCTTCGTGTTCCTCTTCTCTCATCCTTCCTATCCTTTTTCCTTTCCATTTCCAACTCCACCACCTCATCACCCCCACTACGGCCCATCCTCTCCTCTCTTCGCTTCTCCTCTCCTCTCCTCTCCTCTCCTCTCCCATCCGCTCCGCCAAGTCACCTGACGAGGAAACAGGAAATTATATCGTGGCAAGTTTGGTGTCAAGTCCCGCCTCTGCTTTTGGACAGTGGACCACGGGACGAGCAGAGTAGATTATGGCTACTGGTAGATAAATGTTGCTAGTGATAGGTGAATTTTAAATAGATGTGTGATGTAGATTAGTGGTGTAGAAGTTGCAATAGATGAGAAGTGATCGAACTCTTTCATTAGGCAAACGAATAGGGTAGATTAGGGCTACTGATAGGTTAATGATGGTGCTAGTAAATTAGGGCTGGTAGAAGTAGTAGTAGATTGGAAGTATTCAGTTAACTTCTTCAAGAGGATGGCGTATTTTTTCATATTGCTCTTGCTATCTCCAAAGGTCTTAATTCAACTCAGGAGAAACATTACGAACTGGAGGGGTTAGCCATTGCCTTCATTAACCCCCTTCACTACGAGGGACCACCATGAAGAAAATCATCTGGAGGTGCCAAAATTAAGCTGAAAAATTAGTGGATTTCTCCCTCCCCTATACCCCCATACCCTCCCCTCCTCCTCCTTCCCTCCCTGCCTGCTTGTCGCTTCCCAGAGAGATGCGAGGCGCGGAGAATATAATAGTGCTGACGCCAAACACCATCCCATATTTTGCAGCCTATACGGGCAGAGAGAGAGAGAGACGTCATCTTGGTGCATGCATAAACCACTTCTGTGCAGTGACGTGTTATCTTATAGTTTTGCTTTCATTACGTGATTTTTTTTAATGAATGCAAGGGAGATCATTAGCGAAGGGGTTAATGAAGTCTGAATCTACCCCCTCCAGTTCGAGAAATCTAATGAGCTGAGGAAAATCGTCTGAAGATGCCACAAAACATTCGGACAGAGGGGGTTAATGTGCATATCGGATCTGAACGCGTTGTCATGGAGGCAGTTACACCCCTAATAAATATGCTGAGTCAATTTTACTGCACAGGATTAGGGCAAAAATGAGCTGGCATGAAGCGTAACGAGAGAGCGCAGCGCATTACTTCTCGCTGGGTGTGTAAAGTGGCTGGAATAAAACCCATTACAACTTTGACCATTGTGTAGCTGTTTAGTGACCGTGAGAGAGAGAGAGAGAGAGAGAGAGAGAGAGATGCAAGCCTGAATTAGTTGTGCTGACATGATACAGATGTCAGTACGTGTTTAAGCCAGGTATTACTCTTGTCCCCAGGTGCAGAATTGTCACCTGAATTAAATGAATTTTTGTTCGTGTTACTCATTTTTCCTGTATCATTATTATCACGTATTTTGCTCTGTTTTTGACGTGTCATTGTACGCCCGAATTACTGATGCAGTCGTTGTTAATGACCTTATTGACAAGCCCTGAATTACTGGTTAACTGCGTATCCTTGCGTGCCCTGTTACTGATTTTCCTCCTATTACTTAGTTCCAAGGTCGCTCTTTGTCACCATATTTTTTTGTCCTTGTGTTACTGATTGTTCATGTCAAGTAGGTGCTGTTAGTACTCGTATGTTGTTTCATATATTGTAGTCTTTTCAGTTTAATAAAAAAAAAATCTGGGATCTCTCCGTCTTGAATGTTGATTTCTTATGATAGACTGTAGCTACTATATGATCCTAGTCATGAAGTTCATGGAAAGGATGCAGAGCTGTTCCATTCATCATCATCATCAACATCACACCAGTAGGCAATTACAATTTTTTTTCCTGCCACTGAGTTACGTGAAATAAGCTAAGGGACGAAAATCTGGGCCAAGTTAGAGTGAAGACAGTATAGCATATGTTCGCACGGATGACGTACACGGGCCTTGAGACACACAGACCCAACCATTGCAGTACTTCAGCTTTAACATGTACTGCCCTCACTACGACAACATTTCCTGATTCGTACTTGACTAGCATGAGGGAGGTTAAAGTCTAACCGTCATCCCAACCTCGGCGAAGGTCTGATTCAGAAGTTAGTCTCGGAAACAGGCAGAAACGGATACCAGCAATCTGGGTATTATAAAATCCTCCAGTTCGGTGGCGTATTTTCCTTTATTTTATTCGCGATGTTTCCGGACGATAGTGTTCAGCTAGGAGAGAGCTTTCGAATTACAGAGGTGAGGTACAGCCTTCATTAACCCCTTCACAACAGGAGGCCTCCCCTAATCTAAATCAGACTGGAGGTGGCAAGCACAAACCAAGAGAATATGTCACAGGAGTCTGTGGGTTTAATTTCCATTATATATTAACTACTTCCCTGTCATTACTACTAATTTATAACCCCTTGTCTAGAAGAGGCCTCCTTCAAAGCCAAATGAAACAGTCTGGCGGTTGCAAGACTGAACCACAAGAAAATGTTGTAGATTTATATTGATTAATTGGGATTTTTTTTTTTTATACTATACCTTTATTACATGATAATTAAAAGACCTCATCGAGCTACATAAAATATCCATGAATTATCAACCATCCAAGAATTACCCAATTGTCAGCCTGATACTAAATAACCTGACATTACCGCCCCAATAGGCATATCTCGTGTCGAAAATATTATATCATATATCCACGTACTACCAAAAGCATTTACGGGTCGCTAATCCCATGGGTATTATAAAAATATTACTCGTATTGTTGTGTGTTCAGGCGTAAAATGGTTTTATGTGTGTGTGTGTGTGTGTGTGTGTGTGTGTGTGTGTGTGTGTGTGTGTGTGTGTGTGTGTGTGTGGAGAGAGGGGGGGTATTTGTGTATGTTAAAAAGATAGGATGTGATTTGTGTGTGTGTGTGTGTGCGCGCGCGCATGTACCGTCAAAAAACGTTAATTAAGTGAATCATTAAGGGACCAGGCGGGGCGCAAACACCACCATTGTCGCTGGTCTGATGCAGGGAGGGGCAGGGAGGTAGGGTTGGAGGCATGTGATGGAGGGAGGGAGGAGAGAGGCAAGCAGTGGAGAGGGGGAGAGGCAAATGATGAAGAGAGGCAAACGATGCAGAGCCGGAGGGAGGCGGGGAGTGTTGCAGGTACGGAAGGATGAAGAGAGGGAGGGAAGGAGGAAGAGGTTCAGACAGGAACGGAGAGACAGGGGTCGAGGGACGGAAAGAGAGCGGAAGGGGAGAGAGGGAGTAAGGAAGAGGAGAGGGAGTGACGAAGGGAGGTAGGGAGAGAGGGAGGCAGTGAGGGAGGGACACAGAGAGATGGGGAGGGAGGGAGGCAAGAGAGAAAGGGAAAGAGTATTCCGGATAATTGGATGAGCAAAACGGTAATTGAGAAGAAAAACTGGCAAATGTTTGGCATCGTTGTCGTTAATATCAGCAGTTTCATGTCATCGTCGTCGCTATTATCGTTGTTATTACCAGCATTGTTTTAAGTAGGATAGCAAATCGTCCTGACAAATAGATGACGAGGTAAACGGAAAAAGTGAAACACCTATGATAAGTGAACAATTGAAGGACCTGAGAGAAGCCTCCACGAATTGTAATGAATGTAAGCTGTCAGTAGAAATTTTATGAGATCTCTCAGATAAATTAATAAATAATAGTGATCGGGAAAGAATATGAAGTTAAAGAGTCAGGCGGATGATTAAAGGCAATTCTTAGAGAAACAACAACACAGATTACTAAAGACCTAGTGAAAGAGAAAGCAGCATCCTGTTACTAATAAATAGACAAAAAAATAATCTCAATAGACCACATCATGAATGAATCTCTCTGAAGCTGGATAGCCATGTAAATAATAATGCACAATATTCAGTAAACTAAAAATAAGACCTATACACTGAGCCGTTTAGACAATGGAATACCAGTCCCAAAGAGACAAAAGCAGGGTACAACAAAGCAGATTTACAGTGCAGATTATATTTAAGTTCTTCAGTACAATGACATGTTTCTCTTTTTAATCAGAATACTGCCAAGTAACACTATTAAATTTTTGTACTTTACTAATGTAGGGGTTGACTAAGACTCTGTTTAGCCTCTCTATTTCGAATAATCTCTCTTGACATGAATAAAATCGTCTTGCAGTGGCAAGAATAAAATAGTGCCTAAGCAAAAAATAATTACCGACCAAAGTACGGTAGAGTCAGAAAGAGTTAGGATAAACAAAAGATTAACAGAGCTGGCCAAAAAGCGTTAAAAACAAAACAGGACTGAGCTACATTTTGATGATGGACCGAAATTTTAAATCTTTTCAAGCATTAACTCGAATTGAAAGTTGGCTATAAACCAAGCGTTTCTGAGGGAAAAGGAATAACTTTATACAAAGGGGGTTGACCCCTGGGGGGGTCTGGGTCGCACTCTGTCTGAAAACATGACCTGCTTGGAGATGTACCGGGGGTCAGGGTCGCACTCTGTCTAAAACATGACCCAGTTGGAGGTCTACCACTATACTTTTTTTTTTCCTAGGATTGTTAGCCAGAACCTCCGAAGGCCGCCGACTTCTGTACGGAGTGGCCATTTGAAGTCCCACAGTGCCAAAAACCTGCTTTGGTTTGATGTCTGTTACTGCAAAATTTCATGTTCCTAGGTAAACTAGAACAGTAAGCTGTTTGCTGTCGAACCCTCGAGGCACTTGGCTCAGAGAACCAATATAGGTCTTTAAAAAACAGCATTATGAATTTGAAGTCATTAATTACGTTTATATTTATAAAAAAAAAATATCAGCTTAAAAATCGTTATGACTCGTAAGTTAAGAATTTTCATCAATGTGACGTGAGAATCCCAGTGAATAGGACCACTAAACAAAAAAGGGTCTAAAATTGCCACTTTGTGAACAGAAGAGGGGTTCAAAGAGAAAGGAAGGTGTCTGGCGGGAATAGAAGGTTGGTGGAGTTGGAGGGTATGGGGAGTTGACTGCCTCCCTTAACTCCTGCCACAACCTTTCTCTCCTTTGTGGTCTTGTAATGGTGTTTAACTTTGGCCCGGGGGAGCTCCTGTATCTCTGTGTTGCCTCTCCTCTCCTTTTACTCGCTTCTCTCTATTCCCTCCTCTCCTCTCCTCTCCTCTCGCTTCTCTCTATTCCCTCCTCATTTCTTCTTGTCTCGCTTCTCTCTTCCCATTTGTATCTTATCTTCTTCACACACATCCTTACCCCTGCCACAACCTTTACTTACTTATTGGTCATGTAATAATATTTTGTTTGGCACCCGAGTTGTCCAATCCTTTTCGTGGTTTCTCCCCTCCCCTCTCATCTTTCCTCTTCGTCTGTTCTATTTTTCTCGTCACATTTTGCATTTCCTGCCCTCTCCTTTCCCCTCCTTTCCTTTATTTACTTCTCCCTGGGGGTTATTGCTTTGTTCTTTGTGCTTTTACTTTCCTTGATTACTTTTCCCTTTGCTTTCTTTTTTCCTCCCGCTATTTGCTCTCTCTCTCTCTCTCTCTCTCTCTCTCTCTCTCTCTCTCTCTCTCTCCCGCGTTCTTTGTTCCTTTCCCCTTGAGTAATTCTCATCACAGCTCTCCTCTGTTGTTTAATCTCCCTCGTTTTATCCATTAAAATGCCCCTCATGTTCATCCCTTGATCTCTTGTTTCCTCTACCGTAGCATTCTCTCTCTCTCTCTCTCTCTCTCTCTCTCTCTCTCTCTCTCTCTCTCTCTCTGTACACACACACACACACACACACACACACACACACACACACACACACACACACACAACCTGGGAAAATACTTGGAGAAACTGCTAATGCTTCTCTTGTCGACATCCACTTTGTCATGTAAAGTGGTCGAAAATTAGCTTAAAGAACGTTTGCATGTAAATTTTTACTTCAATCCACTTACGTACCGGTAGGCCTTACTATAAACTTCGTTCTTGCTACCTCCAGACGGTGTTATTTGGATTAGAAGAGATAATGTGGCCTATAACAATCTCATCAAGTTAAGTAATACTCTGCTAAGCGTGAAAAACTATCTGTAAGCATGAAGAATGTGGAAAAATGTGACATCGGATCGCAAGGGTTATTTTCGTGAGTAGTGGCAGAATATTACCGAAGAGTTTTGCTTCCTTGCTTGATGTTTCATGAGGAATTCAATGTATAGAGGAAGGACATGTGAGCTTTGTATAATATGTATGGTTATCTCTCGGCCTACTTTATTTTTCCTTTTAATTCTTCTTCCTGGTAATCCTCTCTTTCCTTTTTTTCTCTTCATCCTAACTTCCTTTACCTTTCTTCCGCGCCTGCTTAACCCCCCCCCCTCTCTCTCTCTCTCTCTCTCTCTCTCTCTCTCTCTCTCTCTCTCTCCATAATGCGCAGAAAAGCCTTAACGTGACGAGAAAGGAGACCTCGAAGACATTGAACTTTTCCCAAACTTTTGGAATTTTCTATTTTAACTTTTGAACCTAAAATAAAAGGAAAAAAAAAACAGCCCTAAAGTAAGGCGAAATAAAACTTTGAACCTGAGTAAGAGTTTTTTTTCCATAGTTCGCCCCCTCCCCTTTTTTTTTTTTTTTTTTTTTTTTTTTTTTTATTTAAGCGCAGAGGCTGAGCGGAGTGTTGAGGCGAGCGAAGAAAAGGAGAGTGTGGGTGTTGTAGAGAGGTGTTCTGTGTGTGTGTGTGTGTGTGTGTGTGTGTGTGTGTGTGTGTGTGTGTGTGTGTGTGTGTGTGTGCGTGTGTGTGTGTGTGTGTGTGTGTGCGCGCGGACGCGGTGAGTTGCTGAATGTTCATATCTATGCATGTAAGTTGGTGTGAACGACTTATGTTTGACGAATTTTTATAGACCAATCATCCCTTTCCCTGAGGCTTAGCAGTTCTCCTACACGTCACCCACGATCATGTCAGCGCCTCGGCTCATCTGTTTACCGTGGACAGTGAATCATGCTTGATCTGCCTCATTCAGGACTAGTATTATGAGGCGTTTTTATGACATGTCGATGAGTCTGGTAGAATTATATTATTGAAGCTTACATCCACATATTCAGTTACTTGCAGTGTAGTTCCGGCCGTGTCAGGTAATGGTGATGTTAAGAGGTCCATATGTTGAAGTGGAGGGTCGTGTTGATAGCTGTAACAAGTGGTAATGGTTATGAGAGGCTGTGTTGTGGCTGTGGGTTGTGGGAGATGGTTTTATAGCTGATGATAGTGATAATTGCCATCTTTCCCTTCTGTGCGCTAATTGTTTCTTGATTTTGCTCTCCCCACACATTTTTGTTCTGCTAAAGGGAGACCTCGCACGTGAAAAGGATTAATCGGGTTTTGCTTTCTAACGCCTCTACCTCGAGGTCTCCCATCTCACGTAATAGGAAGAATGAAAAATAAAAGTGAGAGAGAGAAAAAAAACGTCATTTTGCAAAAGAGGTAAGAATGATAATGGCTGCAGATGTTTTGGTGATATTCGTGGTGTTGGTGGTGATGATGATGATGATGATGATTTTATGGCTGTGGTTGTGGTGAAAATTATGTATATGATGTTGATAGTCATAGATGATGATGATGCTCATACTGAAATTGATGCTGGAAAATGATGGTAATGGTGCAGATGGTGATGCACCTGATGAGTGAGATCATTTTTACCAGGAAGACTTCACCGGTAATTACCCGCCGGCATTATATTTAGATACGAACATTTATCATTCCTCGCCGAAATTCATAAAGCATATATTTTTTTCTCTTCTCATTTCCGTGTGTGTGTGTGTGTGTGTGTGTGTGTGTGTGTGTGTGTGTGTGTGTGTGTGTCTGTATGTGTGTGTGTGTGTGTGTGTGTGTGTGTGTGTGTGTGGAGAGATACTTAGATATAGATACGAAGTGTAGATGATGATGATGATGGTGGCAGATGTAGGTTTGGATATGCAGGTGTTTGCAGGCTTTACAGGTGTGATGGTTGGTCGTTAGTGCCATGGTTTGGCCTTCACCTGTAATTTAATGGCCAGTGGTGCTGCTCAGTTACTGGCACTTGGTATTCCGAGTATTGGGTGATGCTTCTTAATTCTGTTACCGTGCTTTTTGTCCCCTACCGTACCCCATCCATTGGTGGGAAAGAGCGGTTGGACTGATGATGAAGATGGTGATGATGATGATGATGATGATATTATTATTATTGTTATTATTATTATTATTATTATTATTATTATTACTATTATTATTATTAGTGGTAGTAGTAGTAGGGGTAGTAATAGTAGTAGTATTTTCTTTTCTGCGGGCGTAGACTGCATCTTGCCTTAAAGAATGTTAAGTGTGGCGTTCTGGCAGCATTTAATTGGGGAGTTACGTATTCTGATATCAGTGAAAGCATTTTAAACACAAAAAAGACTAAAAACTTCATGCGAAAAGAATTAACAAATATACTGGTAGGGGATATAAAAACTTGAGATTAGAGCTTAACAGCATTATATTGTGTAATAAAAATACTATATCAGTGAATTTTGACATGTACCAACAAAGACCATAATATCAATACCAATGGCTAGAAATTGCGATAATTAATTTTTCATTACATTAACGTCATGTTCGGGTTTATTCATGCTTTCTCCAAGTATAATAGATGTGTTACCATGATACTGAAATAATTTCCATCGCATGCACAACATTGATATAAAAGATGCTAAAGTGAATCTGCAGTTTGGTAGCTCCCAGTGTACCCAAACGTTCCCAAAACAGAGGCGGAATCATTATTTGTTGAAATGGATATCCTAAACATTTTCCACACACACACACACACACACACACACACACACACACACACACACACACACACACACACACACACACGTATACAGTTG
>NC_137045.1:4851574-4904074 GCF_032717465.1 Coenobita brevimanus
ATTGGTAATCATTCTCCCAGTCATTATGCCAGTCAGTGATATACTCTGGCGTAAATTATGTTATTTTCGTAGATCATTACAGGCTTTAAGTTGCCACACAAATTGTTTCATAAAGCGAAACAAATCTGATGCATTTAACTTGTGAAACCGATGTCCATTAGTCACGGGAAATAGAACTAGGGTGATTAATTACTGTGACGGGAAAATGCACCTAATTCCTTCGTTGTTGACGGTAATAGTGTTTTTACTTATTAAAATTTTCACTATGATGATTTATTCCTCATTTTACTATCACCAGACGATTTCCGTACGGTAGGGCCTGTAGTAGTTAAGCGATTAATGAAGGTTACTTTTAGCCTAACCCATTCGGATCGACATGGTTCTTCAGTAGAAAATCTTAGTCAAGGATTTAAGTATATCCCTGCAGTGGTATAGCTTACCTGGTAAGCAGGTAAACTATGTCATGATTTAGGTCACACCAGGTGGAAAATTTTATCGAGACCACAAACACAAGCGAACTATACTTCAAGAGGAGATTGCGAAAACCAGCGAAGATTTAACTTATCAGACGAAGTGCACCGTTCAGGGTCTATAGTTATTGTTTGAATGAGACCACGATCTATTTGGATTCCAGTTTTCATCATATATATATTTTCGGAGGACCTCTCTCAAAAATCAACTGATATTGACTAGTAATCCCCTTCTCATTCCTTCTTTATCCTCTCAGTGCGATGACGCTTTCTTATTTAATGTTTGCTACTGACAGACGAGTGAGTTTAGCTAAGGGGAAGACCGTCATTGCAGAGGCGTTGGTGGATTTTTGTGTCTAAATCCCATACTATCAGACGCCTTTCTAAACCTGAATAAAAATCGTCTGGTGGAAGTAAGAATAATATAAAAAAGACTAACAGTTCTATCGTAATGCGCACAGTCCTCCAATATTTATTAACGACTGTTATTTCATACTGTTTTGTAATGGTACGTAAAAAAAAAAAAACAGCCTTGTGTTTGTGTGTGTGTGTGTGTGTGTGTGTGTGTGTGTGTGTGTGTGTGTGTGTGTGTGTGTAATTAGTTTTATGTTTGTGTGATTGTGTTTCATGTTTATGTATGGTGTGATGTGGTGTTATGCCATATTTCACCAAATCTTCACTTTTTTTTTTTTTTTTTTTTTCGCTGAGTGTGCTTTTGTGTTCCTGTTTACATTACAGACACAGCATCGAACAGCATGACTAGTTAAACTAAATATACAGGTCGCTTCTTTTTATGGCAACTCCTCCACTTACTCCACCCTGTGATGAAAAATTAGAAGTGGGATTAACGTCATCGGGAAATATGGCCTTGTGAAAAATAGATCACCAAAGATGTGGGATTGGAATTCTTGAGCACTTAAACCCTTCCGAGGAATTTTCACACTTGGAAAGTATTGCGTGTTATAGTCGATATATATATATATATATATATATATATATATATATATATATATATATATATATATATATATATATTTTTTTTTTTTTTTTTTTTTTTCTCACTTGAATCACTCCTACAACTTCCATTCTGATGTGGTTCGGGAATTTCACTGATTCTTAGTTACGGGGCAGGAGTGAGTCTCGTTGGCTTCTATACTCATTTTACTCTAACTTGACTTAGATTTTAGTTCTTTTCCAGCCTAGTTCACGCAGCTCAGTGGCAGAAAAAACAAATACTACGGCTATATAATTTCCATAGCATTTTTCGTGACTAGCTTCATTTTCTAATGCTAATTTGTTATTAAAATAAGAGTATCCATGATGAAGTGTCGGTAATCCAGAGCCAGTTTGGAGTAAAAAGAGTATAATCAAATCGACGCTTCAGTCTGACTACACGTGACGATCAACAGGGATGAAAGGAATTAGGAATCTCTGTCTGAGTAGAACAATCGCGCTATAGTGGGTCTGATTCAGCCTAAGTGTACGAAAATCTTACGAGAATTGTACGAGAATGTTAGTTCATCCGGCCCCAGGCCACCGAAGAAATACAGTCACCATAAATAAAGTATATACGCCAGTGTGAGATTTATGGTCACCACAGGTGTACGATTCCTAGAATTACCATCCTGTAGGGAAATACTGGCACTTGAGAAGTATGGGTTGCAGTGGCGAGCATTAATCCGCAAATAACAGTCATTCCCTAATTCTTGTTTATACCTGGTTCACCATTATTCTTAAGTGACTGGATACTGTTAAGTAAGCAGACACTTCAGAATAATGGAGGAGGTTATGCATTCATCCGTGTCTGTTTGTTTGTTTATTTGTGCACAGAATGTCTAAAAAAAAGTTGCTACTTGATTTCGGTGAAATCGAGAGGACAGGAAAGACATTGGGTCAATGAAGAGTTGATTAGATTTTGAGGTGGATCGGGACCGGGATGCAGAAATAAATAATAAAATTTACTGGCGTTGACGGAGGTATGCCTTGTTTCAGGACTGTGTAACAGGGCAAGACCGTAGAATTAGTTTTCTCCGCTAACGACGGTGGACCGAAATTCGTATGTACAGTAAATCATAAATTATATTGACGATGGAGGTATCTGCTGTGGGACTGCTGTCTAGTTCGATTGACTTTTTATTTATATTTTTGCTGCACTAGACGATTTCTTTATTTTCAGGAGAAGCTTTTCAGACTGGAGCTGTTAGATAAATCTTTCATTATTTCCTTCATTGCCAAGAGGATGTCCTAAGATGAATCAAATTGTGTGGGTATAACCTGATTCAACTGAAAAGACGTCATTGTATTTAAATAGCAAACCTGAATTGACAGGTGTCCCAAATTCTCCTGTTATCTGCAGCTAATGGATATCCTTAATTGTATTTGATTTGCGGTCGACAAAGCTTCTGGTTATTAAGTGTCCATAGCATTTTTTTTTCTGCAGATAATATGTTCAAAATTCCCTGTATGCTATTTGCAGATGATCTTTTACTAAGTGTCCTCTTTTCTCTTTTTAACAGTAATTTTCAGATGTCACAGTCTCTCTCTCTCTCTCTCTCTCTCTCTCTCTCTCTCTCTCTCTCTCTCTCTTTAATATTTACCCTCTGTTAATAATGCCCTAATTCTGTTTTACATCAGAAGTTCCCAATCCTCTTTACCGCAGATAACAAGTGTAAATAATTTTCCTCACGTCTAAAATTAACCACAGTCTTAGTGGGAGAGTGGAAGTGTGACCCATTTTTGCTGGGTACTCCAAAGATAGGTCACCTACGCGCTCTCTCTCTCTCTCTCTCTCTCTCTCTCTCTCTCTCTCTCTCTCTGTTATACATTACAGCAGTCGAAGTAGGATTATGGTAGTCGAAGTAGGATTATCATGTCGATGTTGATTATGATGATGATGATCGTGATAATGAAGATTGTGATGATGATAATGATGGCAATAATAATAACAGTAGTAACACTAATGATGATAATAATAATAATAATAATAATAATAATAATAATAATATTAATGTAGTGAAAATAAAGATAAAAGTGCTTACGAAAGTGACAGTGATAAAACGTTTACCTAAAATGTATCCACAAATAATAGGTATTCAAAGTTTCGTTAGTATTGTTTCTTATTTCGAGTGTCCCCACGGCATATTCGCGATGTCAGTTGCTATTCCGCACTTATGTGAGCCGCTGAGTCGTGGGTGACGCTCGGGTCGTAGCTCACAAACTAACCACATGATTGTCTTCTAACCGTTCTCTGTGTTTTCCCGGCAAAAAGTACAGTGACAAGCTTTAACTAACCTAACCTAACCTAATCTGACGTATCCTATCCTAACCTAATCTAACCTGATCTAACCTAACCTAACCTAACCTAAGCTAAACTGGGTCGGGTGCCGAACTCCAGCAGACTTCGGGAATATGCATCCCCACGCACTCTTGGCTCATTACAGCGGACCATGCGCGTGCGCGAAGGCAGTCATCTGGGCTGTGGAGGGGCGGCGACAAAGTGAAATTTACGGAAAAATCGATGCATTAATATTCTCGACCCAGGCTGCGGCCAAGAGGCAGGGGGGTAATGTCTGAGGTGGGGGGGAGGGGAGGTGGTGGAAGAGGGGAGGGAAGGGAGGAGAAAAGGAGAGGGGGTGATAAGGGAAAGAACGGGGTCGAAGGAAGGAATGAAAGAGAGAAGGGAGGGACAGGAGTAGAGTAATGGAAAGAAGGTGAGGGTAGAGGACTAAACGAAGATGAGAGGGCGGGAGGGAGGGAGGGGATTGAAGGAAGAAAGAGTAGAGAGGATAGGAGAGGGAAAGGGAAGGATGGAATGAAGGAAAGGAGGAAGTGGAGGAAGGTTGAGAATGGAAAGTGGGGGATAGGGGGAAGGATAAAGGTAAAGAACTGTGGAAAGGGTTTTAAAGGAACGAATGAAATAAAGTGAGGGAAAATAAATGGATGGGAGAAAGGGGGAATGCAGAAAGGAAGAAGGAACAAGGGTTAGGGAAAAGTGGGGAAAGGGAGAAAGGTGGGGAGAAAGAGAGAAGGAATGCCATAGGGGAGAGGAGCTTCGTGGGGAGGCAATTAGGGAGGAGGAGGGAGTTAGAGGAGAGCATGATAGGGGATTCAGGGATGAAAACAAGGGAGGGGGAGAAGAAAGGAGGGATAGGGAGGAGACGAGGTTAACAAAAGGAGTGAGAGAAAAGAAAAAGGAAAGAACGGAAGGCCAGGAAGGAGTGCGTAGGAAATACAAATTACCCAAAAGGAGGTGCAATTACATGGAAGGAGGTTACCTACTGGGGTCAAATTACTCTAAAGATGTAACCAACGTGTATGCGAAAAGAAAAAGAAAAGAGGAAGGTTCTGCTACGCTCACAGAGTACAAAAGAAAACAAGCAACAACATAACTACTGATCCTTTCGAGGTAGTTTGTTATAAGGTAGATTGTAACTAAACCGTACTCTGAATCAAAGACAAGGATACTAAAACAGGAAGGCTCTCTCCCACCCGCTAAACCTTGTAACCAAAGCCGATAGGGAAAGTAAGAAAAGACAGACATGCACCGTAGAAAAGCTGTCGTGGAAGTTTCATAGCGAATGATGAATGGAAAGGAAGTGAAAACAGGAAAGGAGAGAGAGAGAGAGAGAGAGAGAGGAATATGGGTAGGGAGGAAATGTCAGAAGAAGAAGGAAGGGAAGGGAAAGGAGGAAAAATGAGGAGAGAGATGAAAGGAAGGAAGGGAACTGGAAGAATTAAAAATGGGGAGGGATGGGGCTGAATAGAAAATGAGAGGAGGAGGAGGAGGAGGATGGAGAGAGAGAAAGAAAAGAGAAAATGTTGGAAGGAATGGAGGGTGGGAAAAGAGGAAGAGAAGAAAGCAGAGGACGAAGGAGAAATAGAAGGAATGAGGTGGAGACTTCATACTGAAGAAAAAGAGGAGAACTGAGAAAAGGAGAGAGAACGGAGAAAAGAGAAGAAAGAGAGAAAATTCGAGAGAGTGTGGCAGTGAGAAGAGAAAAAAAAATGATGGCAGGGAGACAGAAAAAAACTTTAAAGTAAGCAGAAAGAAATTGTGTGTGTGTGTCTGTGTGTGTGTGTGTGTGTGTGTGTGTGAGAGAGAGAGAGAGAGAGAGAGAGAGAGAGAGAGAGAGAGAAATATGTGAGAGAGCGAAGTGAGCAAGGTGGAGGGGGAAGTCGTGTGGAATGTGTAAGTAGCCAGGAGAGTAGGCTACTTGGTGAGTGAGTGTGGTTCCTGCCGAGGAGAGAGAGAGAGAGAGAGAGAGAGAGAGCGATGTTAACTGTTGTAACATTATGGAGATCGAGAATATATCTACTTTGATACAATTGCCTTTATTATTGGCACTGTTACTTGTTAAATGTTGACACTTTTTTGGCTAAGTGTACCCTTTTATATTGATTTAAAATTTTTCTTTTTCAAGTAAGTTGTGTTCTGCATTTCCCGTACTACAGTAGTTGTTGTAAGTACTGTATATAATATCATACTTTTTGTAGAGGCGCGTATGTACTCCAGGGTTTTGATTTCGAAAGCACTCGGCAGTGAAGTATAATTCCTTTTGCTGTGCTTAATGACAAAAGGCAGCATTTTTGTCAGGGGCTTTTCAGCGCCCCCTCCTTTGTAGTTTATATTCTTGGTACATTTTACTTCACTCTTGCGTACCATTTGTATATTTTTTACAGTCAACACAGATTTTACAGATAATGCAATAGAAAATATTGACGTGTCGTAGACATAAATAAACTGATAAGGACGTTAGTAAGCTTCATGCCGCAAGAGATTACCGTGTTCAATCGCATGACGAGGAGTTCTGTAATATTTCAGTTTTTTTTTTTTTTCATCACTTCTGTAATAATTTCTGCCAAAAAAGTCAGGGTGGTGTCATTTTCGCAAGGGCCCTCCCACTGTGAAGCCACGGAGTCTTTTTTTGTTTTTCCGAATGTCATACGAATCTTTCTCAACGACTGGACAGACTTTAATGAAATATGTCACGCCAGTAGAGTTGGAAACCCGAACCCGATGGTCAGTTAAATTAAGGATTTTCCCCCATCATCCCGCCGTGTCGCCGCTGCCGTTCTTTGTACCAAAAAAAAAAAAAAAAAAAAAAAAAAAAGAAAAAAAATTCATGGGGGTTTTTATTCTTCAAACGCATATGGAAATTTTTTTTGGCTAAATGACTGTGCTAGGGTCAAGTAATTTCCTGTTGCCACATTTTAATATTAATGCACTTGGAAAACTGAAATTATAGGAAACCTTTTCACTGACCCAAATTCACTATGGTTATTGAAATTAGTGCTTTAATGTGGATTTATTAAGACGTGAAAATGAGTACACGATATAAAAATCACATGAAAAAAAATATTAATATGAGTAGCAATTAATATACATCTAGAAATGATAAATATGTGTAATAAATATTGAAATCGGCGCCACTACGAATATAAGTAATAAAGTAAGTCTGCGGTTAGTGTCTTCTCATCAGATTGTGGGAATAATTGCATAGGAAAAGAAATATGCAGTTATGAAATCAATAAAACAAGAATTAAAATGATGCCTACCCTCATATAAAACATTGGTACATTTTATTGCAAAGTTAAAGTATTGGCATTGAGCAGAAGTTACATGTTTAAGAAGATACATAGGCAGATAAGTGGTTGAGAGAGAGAGAAAGAGAAAGAGAGAGGGGGGGGGAGGGAGGGAGGGAGAGGGAGAATTTTTTTTAGTTCCTTCAACCTCAAAAATTGCAAACATCACAAGCAACAACAGACTCCGCATCAGTTATAAAGGTTCCATTCTCTCTCTCTCTCTCTCTCTCTCTCTCTCTCTCTCTCTCTCTCTCTCTCTCTCTCTCTCTCTCTCTCTCTCATTAAATTTCATCACAGTTTTTCGGCCGCCACTCTGTCGTCCAATTTTTTACGGGCTTTTCGATATACTAATAAACCCATCCCATCCAGTTCCCCAAAAATGGTGAGGGTTTAATCGGTTTTATTGATCGTTGGGTTTATATCTATGCCAGAAAGGGATAAAAATGGGTGGCGTGTGTGTGTGTATATATGTGTGTGTGTGTGTGTGTGTGTGTGTGTGTGTGTGTGTGTGTGTGTGTGTGTGTGTTGTCAGTTATAATGTGTTGTCATTTTGGTTTTAATGATTTTTGGGTCTCTCTCTCTCTCTCTCTCTCTCTCTCTCACACACACACACACACACACACACACACACACACACACACACACACACACACACACACACACACACACACACACACACACACACACACACACACACACACACACACACACACACACACACACACACACAAATTTCATCTCTGTCTCGCTGGGTCCGAGTAATCTTTCAATCTCATCACAGTCCTCTCACTTTGTCACACAGGCTCTTTGCAACTGACTCTCTTTACTCTCTCTTTCTCACTTTCTCGTTCATTTTGCTTTCCCCAGTACCGAAAATGGAGTAGGTTTTATTTTCACCGCGTTTCTCTCTCTCTCTCTCTCTCTCTCTCTCTCTCTCTCTCTCTCTCTCTCTCTCTCTCTCTCTCTCTCTCTCTCTCTCTCATCGTTTCCTCTCCGTTTCTTTTACCTTTGACTTTATATCGTGTGCTGTCACCTCAAATACAGTGATCTTAATTATCAGTCTTAATTATCACCTCCATAAATATTAACCTTTTCTTTTGCAGTGGCCCCTCCCAACGCTGAGTAAAAGAGCATGATATAAGCCGCAGCAACATATAGAATTCTCATGTCGCATATAAAAACTTGGAAAATTTTAGCTTCATCTACCTTACATAGAGGCCCTTTTTCTAGGTGACATGGGAGACTTCGTAGCACTTCATTTGTAGCGAGTTATTTTGCATGTTACCTTTCTGTTTATGTTACTTAGGTCTGATTTAATCCTGTCTTGGCGTTATTTGCATCACTAACTTACAAGAGGATACTTATGTGTAATATGGAGAATGTATGGTAAGGAAGAGGTGTTAGTGAATTTCCATAGCCACTTAAAAGCGACCCAGAATCTCAGGAGCGTTTATCATCCAACACGAACCAGCTCATATGAAGAGGGAGGGAGAGAAGGGGAGTGGGATTTGAGGGATAGGGAGAGAGAGGAAGGTTTGGGGAGAGAGCGATAGAGGAATTAGAGGGAGAGAAGGAAGATTTGGATAGTGAGAGGGAGAGAGGAGGAGATGGAAGGGATGTGGAGAAGGGGAGAGAGGAATGGTAGGGAGAGAAGGAAGATTTGGATGGTGAGAAGGAGAGAGGGAGACGATTAAGTGGTGACCAGAACGACAGATGCACGGCTTCTTCAAAGGAAAGAGGAAAGGGAGGGAGAGAGAGGGAAATGGGAAGAGGGGAGAGGGATGCGAGGAAGAGAGAGGGATGATAGGAAAATGGATGGGAGGGAGAGATGGAAGAAAGGGATGGTGAGTGAGATGGAGCCATTGAGAGGTGGCCAAAACCGCGGCTGCGAGGCTCCAAATGTGTGTGTGTGTGTGTGTGTGTGTGTGTGTGTGTGTGTGTGTGTGTGTGTGTGTGTCTGTGTGTGTGTCTGTGTGTGAGGGATATGGGGAGGGAGGGAGGGAAGCGGAAAGAGGAATGAGAAAGACGGGAGGATGAGAGGAGGAGGGAAAGTGGAGAGAAAGAGGGAGGGAAGGGGATATGAGAGAGAGAAGAACAGGTAGGGAAGAAAGAAATTAGAGACAGAGGGGGTGGAAGAGGAGGAGGAGTGGGCACTGAGGAAAGTGTGAAAAGGAAAAAAAAGATGAAGGAAGAGGAGGAGGAAGGGGAGGGAGAGGGAGGATGCGAAAGGAGAGTAAGGAGAGAGAAGGAGGAAAGAGAGGGAGAGGGAGGAGGAGGAAGAAGAAGAGAGGGAGAGAAGGAGGAAAGAGAGGGAGAGATAGGAGGAGGAAGAAGAGGAGGAGAGATAAGGAGGGGCGTGGAGGTGGCAGAGGAGGAGTTTGGGTTTGGTGGAGTGCCTGCAGTTAGTGGCAGGAGGAGGAGGAGAAGGAAGAAGAGGAAGAGGAGGAGTGAAGGAAGGAAGGAACGAACGAACGAACGAAAGAAAGAAAGAACAGGGAAAAGGAGGGAGAAAGGGCAGTAGAGTTAGAAGGGAGGAGGAAAGGAAGTAGGAGTGAGAAAGGAGGAAATATTAAGTCGAGAGAGAGAGAGAGAGAGAGAGAGAGAGAGAGAGAGAGAGAGAGAGAGAGAGATTGAAAATGGACACATGGAGAGGGGTGAAGTTTAGTGACGTGAAGGGAGATCGTAAAAAGGGTAATAAAAAGATGGGTTGGATAGGAAGAAAGGTAAGAAAGGTCGTAAGAAAAGGAATAAAGGAGGAAGAAAGGGAAGGTTAAAAAGGAAGGGTAATAGGTGCAGAAACAATGGAAGAAATTATGAATGAATGGGAAGAGAGCAGAGAAGGGTTGAAAATTGGAGAGAGAGAGAGAGAGAGAGAGAGAGAGAGAGAGAGAGAGAGAGAGAGAGAGAGATGAATAATGATGGGGTGAAGGAAGGAAAATGGTCGAGAGGGAAGAGGAGAAAGAACTGGAAATGAAAAGAACAGAATGAGAGAAATGGAAGGGAAAAAATATAGGGAGAAAAAAGGAGAAGAGAACTGGAGGGAAAGAGAGGCAAAGGGAATAACGAAGGTATGGAGAAGAAAAAGAAAGATGTGTGAGGAAGGAAAATGAACAAGAAAGGAAAGGGTGGAAAGAGATGAGGGAGGAAAAGGGAGGAAATATGATGAGAGAATGACGAAGAAAAGAAGGGGAAGGGAAATGGAAGGAAGGGATGTGGGCAAGAGATGGGAATAAGAAAGTATGGAAAAGAAGAAAAGGAAGGCGTCTGAAAGCCTTATGGAAGGCATGGGGAAAAAGAGAGACGAAAAGAAATGTGAAGGAAAGGTTGTGAGGAAGGGAACAGAAGGGAAAGGGGAAAGGAAAGGAGAGAAATGTTGTGACTGGAAGGGCAGAAGGGCATGAGTCTGGCAGCCGATACATTAAAGTGCTCAAGTTTGGTCGTAATGCTTGCAGAGTTTGTGTGTGGGTCACAGTTTGTGTGGGGGGCTATATATGCATTATTCTGTTTCCTGTGAGCGTGTATGTATGTTTTATATACAGTATATATATATGTATGTATGTATGTATGTATATATATATATGTATATATATATATATATATATATATATATATATATATTTATGTATGTATGTATGTATGTATTATATTGTGTGTGTGTGTGTGTGTGTGTGTGTGTGTGTGTGTGTGTGTGTGTGTTCGCGCGCGCACCGGTGTTTGTAGATATCTGTGCTTGTATATGTACGTGTTAGCGCGTGCATACATGTGTGTGTACATGTTTGTGCGTGTATGCTTACGTACGTGCATGAGTTTTTGTGTGTATGTGTGTATGTGAGTTTGTGTGCGTAGGGGAGGGGGGCACATGGTCATGTCGATATGTGTGTGTGGGGGGGGGTATCCAATTATCTGTGCATGTGTGTGCATAATTATACTATAAGTGTTTGAGTATGCATGTGTGTGTGAGCAAGTCAGAGGTTTTCGTCTCATTAATTCCCGTCTTTTTGCTTTCTTCAGCTTCTTTCTCGGTCACTGTCTTCCCCATCAGCCATTCCTTATCTCCACAGTGTTTCATTTCTCTCCCTCTACTATTTCTCTTTCAGTGGTCACTCTCTTTTGAACTCTCAGCTGCATCCCCTCTCCAGATGCACTGCACCGTCTAGCAATGCACTCTCCTTTTTTTTTTTTTTTTTTTTCTCCGGGTTTCTAATGCAAGACTTAACCAATACTGTCAGTCCCTCATACGGGCGAGTGGACAACCCTGGAACTGTCCTCCTTAACTGTATTTCCTACTGCCTCTGTGTGTGTGTGTGTGTGTGTGTGTGTGTGTGTGTGTGTGTGTGTGTGTGCGCGCGCGCGCTCATGCGGGGACCCCATGTTTTACTTTTAGTATATAAGTTTATCAAAGTATTGTTTCTTTTATTTGGTGCATTTTCTGGTGTCTTTGAGTTTGTGTGTGTATATGTACCGTATATTTACGTATGTGAAATTGTGCGTTCGTGTGCATGTGCGTGCGGGTAGGTTGTGGTGGTGATGAGCGGTGCGCCTGTGTTTTATGGCGGGGTGTGCGTGGTCACATGCCCCGAGTTAATGCACTTTGATGGCCTATAACGGAATCCTCCCTATACACACACACACACACACACACACACACACACACACACACACACAGATCCCAGACGATTTTGTTCAGATACCCTTTCACAACGAAGACTTTTCTTCTGAAGGTACTGTACCAGGCGATTTTATATTTTTTCTTTCTACACCGACACGGCCAGTATACGCAAAAACCCTTCTGATTTGTTACTTTTTAATTGATTTTTTCCCTCGCTATCACCAGACTTTGTATTCAGGTAAAGAGTTGTTTAATAGGGAAAGTGTTAGAAAAATATACCATGGACTATGCCTCTTTAGCTGCATAGAATCGTATGTCAGTGAAAAAAGAAAGACGTCTTCGGGCAGAATGGGTTAAACTGTCTTCGTAATAATTACGTATATACTTTGAAATTCTGTATCTTATCCCCATCACAACGAGGATGTCTTGATTTATACATATAATAGTACCGAAGGATTTTAAGTTGCGATGTTATTTTGTTAAGTTTTGTTTAAGTTATTTTTGTTAAGTTAATTCTCTGCCTTTAACGATTTAGTATTTAGTGGCGTGACAGCAACTAAAATGAAATGGCAAAGTGTGATCGCTGCTGTGTAAAGAATTAAGCAGTGATATCCATTAAAATACTGCTAACTCATCAGTGCAGTCTAGTAGCCTTTTTATTCTCTCTCTCAAAGCTCTCTACTCCCAGTCTGTATATCCATAATTTCTGTACCGTTATGCCCTGTGTCATTAAGCTCTCTACCCTTAAACTCTTATGCCCTAGTACTCCTGACATCATGATCTTGTTTCCGTATCCATAAATTTAGCACGCTTAAGCTCATTATCCTTAAACTTCCCTCCCGACAATTTTCTTCCCTTAACTTTTATGCCTTGAAGCTATAACTTTAAATTGGTGTCCCTTAAGCTATTCCCTCTGGCCCTCTAACATTTTATACTCTGTCCCCTTTACCCTTCAACCCGAGGACGTCCTTTGTATTCATTTCTTGCTGCCTCCAGATGATTGTATTTTATTTAGGGAAAATCTTCTGGTAACTGGGACAAAACATATAAGTATCGAGTTAAATGTTATACAGCTAAAGGGAACAGGGCCTATGGGGAGAATTTAGCCCTTTCATTAATATTGTCACATTTGATTATTTTACTTGGTGTACAATTATACTCATCCTCAGCACTGGTAAATATTTCCCCGTCTATGGGTCAGTCAAACACACTTTTGAGAGGTTCTGAAAACGCTCTCGTGATGCACAGGCACGCACGCACGCACGCACGCACACGCACGCACGCACACACACACACACACACACACACACACACACACACACACACACACACACACACACACACACACACACACACACACACACACACACACACACACACACACATATATTAAGGTTTTCCCACTCGCTTTCATTTTGACCCGGGTTTAGTTTCATGTCCCACTTGTTGCTCTGACTTACCCCTCACAGTAAGGGCGGTTCTTCTAAATGAGAGAGAGAGAGAGAGAGAGAGAGAGAGAGAGAGAGAGAGAGAGAGAGGCCCGACATGACCTATGGAAACTTTACATTATGAGAGAGGGGAAATGAGGCGAGGAAAGAGAGAGAGGAGGGGAATTTACGGTGTATGACTGGGACATTTACTATTATAGTTCTTTAGCGTGAAGGGAGGAAGGGGTAGAGAAGGACAAAGAGATGGAAGAAGGATGTTGATGATGATGATGATGAGGAGGAGGAGGAGTGTTTATATTTTTCTCGTTACCTCTAGACGATCATTTTAGGCTTAGAGGTACCCTATGCAGTTCAGGCGTAAAGACGGGCTGTAAATAACCTCTCCAGTTCAAAAAGTCTCCACAGTGGTGAATAAAATCGTATCGAGATAGGAAATATTAACGTGAAAAATACGTCACTGGATAAAGCTCATCTGAAGCGTGAACCCGGTGGACTGCAGGCTCACGTTGTCCCTCTCCATCAGTCCACCATCGTCCTTTCGGGGGTTAGGGACGGCAGTTGAGCCACCCGGTTATATCAGTGCCACCACATGACAGCCTTCCTCTCCAGCACCGTGTCAGCAGAGTGAAAGAGCTGAACACTTGGCAAGGGCTTGTTATGGGACTGCCTGGCTGCTGTGGCACTTACTGTAGCCCAGAGATACAACTGACTCATTAGAAACGCATCAAGGGTAGCTCCACCTCCTCCTCTATATTTTTTTTTTGTTTTTCTTCCCTGAATAAGTGAACTGCTGTGTGTGTGTGTGTGTGTGTGTGTGTGTGTGTGTGTGTGTGTGTGTGTGTGTGTAATTAGGGAGGAGGCGTGCGGTGAGATGAAGTGAGGTGTGTGGGAGGTGGCGCCAGTGAAGACACCTGTGGGCCTTCATTACTACCATTAACCCCTCCAGCCAGGTGTGCCAATTAGTCCATAACATATACCTCACGGGAGGATTGGAAAATTTTAGGTATGGCTAGAGAAATTTTAGATGAGACTAGAGAAATTTTAGCAGGGCGAGGGGAATTGTAGGTGGTTATCAGGGGTTTTGAATAATGGCATTTTAGGGAAGGCCGGGGAAATCTTAGCAGGCTAGGAAATTCTGAGGAGGGTAGGAAGAGTTGAGGAGACCCGGGAAAAATTAGGAAAGCCTAGGGAAATTTAGGGAAAGGCTAGGGAAAGTCTGGGCGAAACTAGGGGAAGTTGAAGACTGGATAACTTAGGTGAAACTAAGGAAATCGTATGCAAGGCAAGGGGAATTTTAAGGGAGGCTGGGGAATTTTTAAGGGATGCTTTGAGAAATGATATTAGAATCTAGGGGAATTTTATGAGAGGTTAGTGATATTTTAAGGGACTTTAGTTAAATGTTAGGGGGCGCAAGGAAAGTGATGGGTATGGCTAGGGAAATTCGGGAGGAGGTTGAGAAGTTTTAGGTGAGATTGGGTTTATTTTGGCGAGTCCAGGGAAATTTTAGGGAAGGATACGCATTTGAGGAAAGCTATGGAAGTTTTAAGAGAACACAGAAGGCAAGTATTAGGGAATTTTAGAGAGAGAGAGAGAGAGAGAGAGCAGGTGGTGAGAATATCGAGAAAAAGTCAAACACAACAGAAGGGAGGAAAAAAGCTCAATGGAAACTGTCAATAGCTACAGACTTCTGTTCTGTGCTCTCTCTCTCTCTCTCTCTCTCTCTCTCTCTCTCTCTCTTTCACTCAGTCACTTTTCCCCATTCCCCATATCCTTTCCCCTCCCACTGGTACCCCTCCTTTAATTTCCTCCCTACTTCCTCTCCTTTCATTCTTTCCCTTTTCCTTCTCCTTTCATCTTCTTTCCTCTCCATTTCGTCACGCACTACCGTCCAAAACCTTTTCTCCTGTTTCTCTTTTCACCTCATCTCTTTCTCTCTTAAAGCATCCTTTTCCCCTCTCCCTCTTTCACTCCCAAACCCCACTCCATATCCCTCTTTCTTTTTAATATACTCTAATCCCCTCTCAACCTCTCGTATATTCCCCTCATGCTACCCCTCTTTCTCGTTTATATTCCCTGTTTCCACTCTCCTCCATTCCCTCTCGCACCCTCTCTGTCATCATCACCTTTCATGTTGCTGGTTTTCCTTTGTCTTTCCTCTCCTCCAGTCTCCCTTTATCTCTTTCTTATCATCCTGTCTCCCTCGTTCTCCCTCATGTCTTCCGGTCTTCTTCTTTCTCATGTCTTCCTGTCCCCTGTCTCTGAAATCCTCCTCCTCCCTCCCCCTCTTTACATCTTATATTATTTCGTCATCGTCTTTCTTACGTATTCCTCTCCTCATATCCCTCATCCTCTCCCTCTGTCTCCCTCACATCATCTAGTCTTGTTCCATAACCTGCTGTGTCTCCTCGCCGTACATTCTCTTCTCTCTCTCCCTATCTCATGTCCTCTCTCCCTCTCATCACTCCCTTTCACCCGCCTGTCTGTCTTTCCCTTTCAGACGCTCTCCACTCCCTCCCATCCTGTTTTCTCCTTGTCAGATTGATTGCTTCTGTATCCCTTTCATTTGCCTTCACCGTCATCTCTCTCTCACTTCTCTCATCCGCATTACAATCCCTCTCTCTTCTTCCATTTTATTACCTATTCCCTCCGCCTTTGTTCCCTCCTAGTTTTTATTTTTCCCGTTCGTTTATCATCGTCTTTTCTCTCTTCCATATTGATTACCTCCAGCACTCTCTCGTTTGCCTTCACGGTCTTCATTCTCCCATCCCTCATTCAAATGTCTTCCTCCTTTGTCTCCCCCTTTTTTTCTTTGCATTAATTCCTTCCCCAGTCGTTATTTCTCGTTCGTTTCACATCGTTTTTTCTCCGTCAGTTTGATTGCTCCCATCTCTTTCGTGTGCTTTCACTGCCGTCATTCTCGCTGCTCTCCTTCATATTACTTTCCTCTCTGATCTTCCCCCTTTTTATGGTGTTTTCTTGTCGTCTGTTCCCTCACCTCTCCTCTTTTCCTGGTCGTTTATTCTCTTTTAATTTGCATCCAGTGTCATATCGTGTTTCTTCTTCTCTCGTGCTCATTCTTGCCATTATATCAATTTCTTTTGCAATGCCCCTGTTCTCTCCTTTTATCCTTTTTGTACCATGTCCTCCCTACCCATTCGCAGTCTCTATCAGCTGCTTTCATTGCTGTCAGTCTCCATTCTCTCTCCTTTATAATAATTCTCTCTCCCTTACAATGTCTCAGTCCTCCATATTTATTACTTATTTTCCGTGCCATTGTTCTCTCCATGTATCTCTTATTTTTTTCATCACCTCCCCCTGTTTTCTCCCCAGTCTCTTTCGTTCTCCCTTCCATCTCATTTTGTCACCTCTCTCCCTCACCTCTCTTCCCTCATTTTCTACCTCCTCCCATTCCCATTCTCTCCCTCCTCCCTCCAGGTTCTCCCCTCTCTCCCTCTTAGTGTGTCCTCTCACCCGTTCTCATTTCCCCTTCCGTTTCTCTACTTTCCCATATTCTCCTCCTCCTCCGCCTTTCCCATTTTCTTCTTCTCCCCTTCCATTCTCCCCTCTCTCCCTCCCCATGTCTGCTGCTTCTCTCCCTCTCTTCCTTGGCTTTTTCTGCTCCTCTGTCCCATTCTCTTCCCCATCTGTTCTTTCCCCCTTCCATTCTCTCCTTTTTCCCTCCCATTACCTTCTCTTGCCCCCTGCTTTCCAGTTCTCTCCCCCCTTTTGGTTTTTTAATCCCTTCTCTCGCTCCACCTCCATTTTTAAATTTCCATTTCCGAATTGTCAATCTTTAATTTTTATCGCCCGTCTATTGTCCGCCCTCTGCTCTTTACTCCCCTCTTCCCCTTTCTCGTCTCTTTCTCAGTCCCTTAACCTCATTCTTCTTCCGTTTTTATTTATTATCTTTCTTTTCATATTCTTTGTATATCTTTATCCTTTTATTTCTTACTTTCTCTACTTTCACTTTTCATTTCCCCTCTTCCCATTTCCCCTTTACCTCCCTTTTTTAGTCACTGTTACTCTATTTTCCTACATTTTGCTTTACCTATTACGCTTTTTTCCTGCGTTTTATATGTTATTTTGTCTTGTTTTGAACTTGTTTTGGTCTGACTTCCCCTCTCGCTATTCAGCCATTCTTTTATTCATATCCCTTTCTCAACCCTCCTTCCCATCTTTTTCCTGTCATTTCTCTATTGTGTATCCTGCACTTTTTTTTAGTTTGTCTCTCATCCCTCTGTCCTCCACTTTCTTCTTTATATCCCTTCCCCTTCACTTCTCTTACTTGCAGCTACCTGTTCCTTTGCCCTTCTTATATCTCGTATTCCCATCTCCCCTCCTACCTTCCCCCTTACTTTTCCTCCATTTCGTTTCGTATGCCCATCATCTCCGTCACTCTCCCATAGTCCTTCTCTCTTTCCCTCCTCCTGGTTCCCTCTCCCTTCATGCCCTTCCTACTCCCTCCATCCTCTTCCGTCTCTCAATATCTCCTCTCTCTCCATCTTTTCCCTCCCACCCTGTCTCTTTCCCTCTCGCTCCATCTTCTCCCTCCTCACTCCATCATCCTCATCACTTCTCATCCTTCATCCTTCTCAGTTTTTTTTTCTTTTTTCTCACTTCATTTCCCTCCTTTCTACTTGTCATTCATTCAACTTCCTTATTCTCCACGACTTCTTAACATTATCCCAACCTGTTCCATCCATCTTCCTTTTCCTTATTCCTTTTCCCTCCCCACCTCCCATTCCTCACTCTCTTTCCCTTATGCTTTTTCCTTTACCTCGCATCACCATCTCCTCATTTCCCCGCTTCTCTTATGATTTTTCCATTTGCTCCCCTTCCATCCCGTCATTTCCACGTTTTTCTCATTACGATTATTACGTTTGCTGACCGCACTTTTATGTACCGACATTTAATTTCTTGCAATCCCCCTTTTCTTCTCGTCCCCTGCTTCCTCGCCCTCTCCTTCATCCATTCCTCCCTTCCTTTCCATTCCTTCCTTCCCACGCTTTTAGTCCCTTCTGTACGGTGATGCATTTTAGTTTAGTTTATTCCTACAAGTTTTGTGAAATCGTTCGGGAGTCGCAGGAATAAAGTAATGAAAGAAGGTAGTGTTGATGGTGTTAGCCTTTAGTATACAAAACACTTGATTCGGTCTCCCCTCTGTCCTACCGTACCTGCCTTCCTGCCTGCCTTTCCATCCTTCCATTTTTTCTTACTCTTCTTATTCCTTCCGTTTATGGACACCTCTCTCTCTCTCTCTCTCTCTCTCTCTCTCTCTCTCTCTCTCTCTCTCTCTCTCTCTCTCTCTCTCTCTCTCTCTCTTCCCTTAACTTCCACTTTCCCCCACTCCCCCCCTATCCTTCCCGTTATTCCACCTTTCCCTTCCTCGACTGACACTGCCTTTCTCTACTTCCTTCCCTATCATCCTTCTCTCCATTGATTTTCCCTGTCCTTCCATCCTTCCCGCTCCTCCACCCTTCTCCTTTCTTATCCTTCCTTCCTTCCTTACCTCTTTGTCCACTCGCCCTCCTTCCTTGTATTGATTCCTTCCTCTCCCCTCTTCCCTCACTTTCTCACACCTCTCCTCCTTCCTTCTATTGATTCTTTGTCTCCCTCCTTCCTTCTTTCACTCCCGTTTGGTTCCTTCTTCCTTCCGTCATTTTAACATCGCACCTTTCCTCCTTCCTTCCTCCCCCACAGTCACGTCGTTTCCTCACCTTCCTTCCATTCTTCTGTCCAGTGTCTACATCTTCCTATCTAGTGGTGCTCGTTGTCCTTCCGTGCTTAGAATTACTCCTTCATTATCTCTCTCTCTCTCTCTCTCTCTCTCTCTCTCTGACTATGTTTTCTTGAGTCCTTCCTTCTTTCTCTCTTCCATTACTTTCCTGTTCCTTCCACGGCTTTCTCTAATCAGTCTCTTTCCTTCCATTCCTTCCGTTCATCCATCCGGTTTTCCATTCCCTTCCTTCGTCCTTCCCTGTCCTTAAGCCTCCCTCTCATCGTCCTCTCCTTTCTTCATTATATCCCTCTCCCCATCCCTTCCTTCTCTCCTTTCCCCAGTTGGTCCCTGCATTCATTCTTTCGTCACCCTCAGCTTCCTCTAGTTCTTCTCTCCTTCTTCATCTTTCTTTTTTTCATTCCTTCTTCCCTCCCTCTTTCTCCATTCCTTCTTAGCATCCTTAACTCTTTCCTTAATCTTTCCCTTCTCATTCCTCCAATTCATCTCTCCTTCCTAACGTTCTCCCTCCCTTTTTCTGGCGTCACCTGTCCTTCTGTTTCCCGAAGCTTCCATCTAGTTGTCCTCTCCTTTCCTCTTCCCTCCTTCCCAGCATCTCACCATCCTGCCTTCTCTCCTTCTCTCCATAAATCCCTCCAATACCTCCCTCCTCTCCTCCAGTTCTCCCAGCTGTCCACCTACGTACATCCATTTCTCCCCTCCTTCTTTGTCTCTCCATCCCTCCTCCTCTCCTTCCCTCCACTGATCTCTCCAATACCTTTCTATTGCCCGCCAACATTCCTTCAGTTCTGTGGCGTGTCCCAGCATTCCTCGCCAATCTCATTCTCTCTCTTCCTCTCTTTTTCGTTGTCTCCTTTTCCTTCGCACACCTCTCGCTCTCTCCGGTCCCTCCATTGATCCCTCCAATACTTCCCTCTTCCTCCAGTCAGCCATACTCTCTTTCACCATTCCTTCATTCCACCCTTCCTTCATTCCACCCTTCCTTCGTCCTTCTCTTCATCCTCCTCTCCCTCTCTCCAGTCCCCCTCTCCTTCCCTCCATTGATCACTCCAATACCTCCCTCTCTCCTCAGGTCCACCCTATTGTCAGCCAGCATTAATTCTCCAATCCTCTCTCTCTCTCTCTCTCTCTCTCTCTCTCTCTCTCTCTCTCTCTCTCTCTCTCTCATCAGTATCTCCGTTGGTCCGTCCAAGAACGCCCTCCTATCCCCCAGTCCACCCTGTTCTCCCCTAACATTCCTCCATTTCTCCCATCCTTTTTCCTTTTCGTTGCTCCTATGTCCCTCCTCTCCCTTTCTCTCGTCCATCTCTTCCTCCCTTCGTCTTTCCTGTCTCTCTCTCTCTCTCTCCTTCCCTCCATTCATCCCTCTAATACCTCCCTCCTTTCCTCCAGCCCACCCAATTGTCCGCTAGCATTTCTCCAATTCTGTCCTGTGTCCCAATATTCCTCGCTTCACTCCCGCCTTCAAGTGAGTCGGTGGTTTGGGGGTGATGGCAGTGATTCACGCTGATTGAGGGGCTGGTTGGGGATGGCATGGGTAGTTAAGGTGAACAGAGGTGGTTAGGGTGAGCAGAGATAGGACTGAGTTTAGATTATAATTAGAGAGGGCAGAGGTAGCTGGGGGATGGTGAAATGTGGTTGAACAAGGGACAGGAGGGGTTGGAATTGCCTCCCCTTTATTCGTCTTTTCTCTCCACCTTACTTCACGTTCTCTACATCCTCCTCCCCTCCTTTTTCTCCATTTTTCCTAACACGGACTTCCCTTACTCTGTTTACCTTTCTCCCCCTAGTTCTTCCTCTTCTTCAATCTCCACCTTTTCTTTTTTATGCATTCCTATCCCCCCGTCACCTATGTCCTTCCTCACCCCGTATTCTTCTTCCGTCTTCATTTCCTCCTTCTCACACTACCCTTACCCCTGCCGCCAACATTCTCCCGCTCATTTCTTCCTCCTGTTCTTCTTTCTTCACCTTTACCTTTTCCTTGTTCAGCTTTTCGCCATTCCCCCCTCCCTTTTTTTTTTCCCTTCAACCCCCTCTTCCAAGTTCCACATTCCCACCCGCACACGCACACACCTGCACTCCCTCCTCCCTCCATACTCCATCCCCCCAGTCTCCCCTCCGTCTTCTTTCTCTCTTCTCCGTCCCCTCCCCTTTCTTCCGCCTCTTTTTCACATTTTGCTTTACAGTCCTCCATAATCGTAATCATCTTCTCTCATTAATACACTTCTCCATTCCTTCTTTCCTTCTCTCCTCCACATTATTCCTCATACACCTCCCTTCTGTCTGTCACCCCCTCCCTTCTGTCTGTCACCCCCTCCCCCTCACACTGTCACTGAAATCTACTACCCCCTCACCTCGTACCCTTCACATTTCCTCTCACAGCCCCTCATCTCTCTCACCCCCTCCCCCTCACACTTTCACTGAAATCTTCAACCCCCTCACCTCGTACCCTTCACATTTCCTCTCACACACCCTCATCTCTCTCACCCCCTCCCTCTCACACGTATATCCACCTTTTTTACCTCTCTACTCCCCACCCAACCCACGTCTCCCCTCACACAGTTTCTCTCCCTCCTAACTTATTCCCCTTCCCTCCATCTTTCCCCTTCCCTCCATCTTTCCCCTTCCCTCCATCTCTCCCCTTCCCTCCTTCTTTCCCCTTCCCTCTTCATTCCCTTTCCGCAAGCCTTTCCATCTCCCTCTCCCTTCTTCATTTTCCCTCATACTTCCTTTCTCTCATTCATTTTTCATTCCCTACCGCTCCGTCATACATTCATCCCTCTCCCCACCCATCTCCCTTACCCCCCCCTATTTTCTCTAACACTTACACTCCACTCCTCCTCCTCTCTCCCTCTCCCTCTCCCCTTCTCCTCCTCTCTCCACACACAATTCTTTCCTCACCTTCACTCCTCCTCCCCCTCTCCTCCCTCTCCTCCTCCTCCCCAGGAACTCGGGCGAAGAATATTAAATACCGGGCACTTGAGAGGAGAGATTTTATTAGCTGTACCCTTAAATGCCATCCTGATTCCGGAAGTTTTTTTGGGTGGGGGTGGGGGGGGAGTGATAGAACTCGGGATTTTTCATCATGCGGTGCGGTGGAGCTCTCAAGAAAGTTATAATGTCATTCACGGTTCAAGTTACGATACAAGCTTTTTAGAACTTCATGGAACTTTATTTCTTTTTCAATCCCTACATCTCGAGGAAGTGATTTTGGTTTTATTCGTACTGCCTCCAGACGATTATTTTAACTCCCTGAATACAGTGGCCTATATATTGTATTCTTTCTTTGTTTTTGCTACCACCAGACGATTTTCTTCAGCTTATTACAGATCTCTCAGCGAAGGGATTAATGAAGGCTGTATCCAACCCCTCCATTTCGACGTATCAGTCCTAGGGTGAATAAATTATCTAAATATATCTGGAATAAATTGAGAAACACGTCGTCGGAACGAAGGTGTTTGAGAGTCGTCCGATAGTGAAGGGAGTTAATGAATGTGTGTTCTGTCGTTAACTGTTATCAAAATTCAGGAAATTGTTTTAGGGGGAAAAAGTTTAGATTTTTCTTCACGGGGTGCGAGGGTGTTCTCGGGATGTTATGATATATGCTCTTAGTAATTTCCATTACTTTTTTCCCATTATTTTTTAATGTGGGCGCATCTTTAGGAACCGGGCTGTCCGCCAGTCACTTATTAACGATTTTCGGAAACGTGGCGCTCCGGTAACGTGCTGTAGTCATGTATATATCAGACAGCTTCAGTACCACAGTCAGTCTTAGTTTTAATCAGGTTTATTCTTCGTGTTATTCCTGCAGTCAATTTTATTCCTAGTTTCATTCCTAAAGGCAGTTTCCGTCCATAATCGGGTTCATGCCGAATATTATCCCCGTCAAAACAACACCCACACAACATCAGCTTTCCTCGTCTGTCTTATGGCGTGCTGTTCCCCCATGCGTATTAGCCGGTTTCATTGCTGAGGCGCCTCGGCAGGGGGGACTAGCGAAATTGCAGAGGTCACGAGGGAGCTGAAGGGGAGAATAGAGAAGGGGAGATCGGAAAGAATGTGGGAGCGAGGAATAAGAGAAGGTCGGAAAGGAAAGAATATGAAAGGAGTGGAGAGAGTAGTGAGGGGAGAATAGGGTATAGAGTAGAATATGGGAAAGGAATGAAGAGAAGGAGGGTGGAGAAGGGGAGATAGGGAAGATTATGGAAGCAAGGAATGAAGAAGGGGAAAGTAGAGAAAGGGTGACAGAGTGTGACAGGATGGAATAAGGGAGGAGAGGGGAGATAGGGGAGAATATTTGAGAATGGAATAGGAGAGGGGAGGAGTGAGGAGAAGGGGAGACAGGAAAGAATGCGGGAGGAAGGAATAAAGAAGGGGTGAAGAGATTAAAAAAAAATAGATACAGAAGAATGAGGAAGATGGGAGAAGAAAGAGGGGACATAATGATGGAAGTAGAGGAGAAAATGAATGAAAGAAGAAAAAAGGAATATAAGTGGAGATCAGGAGGCGAAGTAAAAGAGAGGAATAGACATTGGCAGAAGTAAATCTTTACAAGAATGAATGGATGGGAAATAAAACAAGGGAAAAAGGATTAAGGGTATGAGAAAGGGAGGACGGGAGTAGTGGAAGTGGGAAAAGGAATGATGAAAGGAAATAACGAATAACTAGAAAGAAGTAAGGAGAAGGTGGAGTGGAATTATTAGAGTGAACATAAGCACAGCTAATAATAATAGAGAGAACGGAGTTAAAAAGGCAGGAGAGAGGAGTAGGGAAGAGAAGAAATGGCCAGACAACAGACAGTGGGAGAGGCAGAGCGAATGATAATCGAGGTGATGAAATTAAGGGAAGAAGAAGAAAAGATAGAAAGTTTATAAGAAGACAGGAAGGAAGGTAGGGGAGAAAGGGACAGAGGCCAGGCACAAGGAAGAGGAATAATAATAATAATAATAATAATAATAATAATAATAATAATAATAATATTGGTAGTAGTAGTAGTAGAGATAATTAATATAAGGTAGGAAATGGGAGGAGAGAGGATGATACAGGAGTGCGCAAGGAACAGAAAGTGGAAAAGAAAAAGTGAAAAACTGTTAAAAAAGCTATTTTAAAGAAAGCAGGAGAGGATGATGTTAGGGTAGAAAAAAAATAATAAGGGAAGAATATGAAAAGTGAGAAGCGTAAATGAAGTAGAAGGGATAGTTAGAGAGGCAAGAGATTGTCAGGCCAGATACAGAGGAAGAGGAAGAGGAATAGAAGAGTAGATGTGACGAAAATAAAGAGAGAAAGGGATAAGGAGAGGGGAGAGAGAAGGGAGGGTGAATAATGAAAGGAGAGGGGAGGAAAGGGAGGGAATTGGAGCTCCAGCACTTGTGTGTGTGTGTGTGTGTGTGTGTGTGTGTGTGTGTGTGTGTGTGTGTGTGTGTGTGTAATTTGTGGAGTAGATGAAGGTGTTTCATAACGTCATTTTTAATTGACCCTAAAACTGGATGATGTTCTTTTTTTTTCTTTTTTAATGGATTAACTCCGGTATGAAGGCGTCAAGTACCATTATATTAAAATTGTAATCCTTTAACTTTAGTGGATTTCCCTAAGCTAAATCTAATCATTTGGCGTTAGCAATAATAAAATACCAAATAATCCAAGCACTTTCTGCCATGATAAATTTTAGTATTGATATCTTATTTTAGCCGCATTATAATAAAAAGTGTGAATATCGTTGTAAGAAGGCTAGAGAGATTATGAAAGTAAGACGAGGTTATAAAGGGAGTGAGGGAGAGTGGCTCAGGAGAAAATGAAAGGAAAAATGAGGAAGAGCGAACTGATAATCTGAATGTGGACTGATTAGACTGAGGAAGAAAAATTGGTAAAGGTCAGGGAAGAATAGAGAATGAGAGGTAAGAGGGACTGAGGGGTGAGAAATGTGTAAGGGAAAAGAAATTACAATGGGAGAGAGAAAGAGAGAGAGAGAGAGAGAGAGAGAGAGAGAGAGATCCAATGTGTCTGTGAAGAGAGAATCGTTGCGTTTCCCCGATCCTGCTAATTCCCCTGCCTGGCGCATTTACCAAGATTGGCCCCGAGTTTTATCCAGCCAGTTTCATATCCTCTTCTTTTTTAACCTGGAACCTCTGATTGTTCGGCCATTTTGGATACAGGTGGGCCTCCTTTCTTTGCCCAGTTGTGTGAAGTAGGTATAGTTAAATTACGAGGTAGGCCTGTGATAGAAAGTTATGATATGCAAACTCATTTATACTGAACATTTAGACACACTTCATTCATTCCTTTTCTAAGTACTGCCGTCCTGCATCCACACGCCTCCTGCTACTGATTTTTTTTTTTTTTTTTTTTTTCGTCGTCGCTGTCCTCGTCGTCGCCTCATCTTCACGCCAGTAAACCCGACAGCAATTTTTTCCACCCTCATACCAAGAGTTTTGATGTATAGTTGGAGGTGGAGGTGATGGAGGAGGAGGTACAGCTGGAAGTGTACGAGTATATATGAGGGAGTGAAGCTGGGTGTGCAGTTGAGGGAGATAGATGTGGAGGGGGAATTTAAGTCACAAGCTGAGGTAAGGATGGAGGTGGAAGTAGGGACGAAAGTTGAGGGGAAGCTGGAAGTAGAGGTGGAGGTGGAGATGAATATGAATATGGAATAAGACTTTCTTTTATGCTGAATAAAAAGAATAAACTGGTGAATATCAATAAGAATAGGTCCATTCCAAATGAAGTTGAACAAAAGAATCCTAAACACAGGAAGTTATAAACAGTACGAGGGAAAGACGAAGAGAGAGAGGATCCTAGAAGTGGATATGGAAATGCAAGTGGAGAAGTGGAGATACAGGTGGAAGTAGAGATAAGGGTAGAGGTGGAGTTGTGGAGATAGAGCTGGAAATGAAGCTTTCGAGATGGAGCAGCTGGTGGGATTGATGTACAGTATGTGGGTGTAGAGGTGGATATTGAAATTGACTGGTAGAGGTGGAGCTGTGGAGGTCAGGAAAGGTCAGAGGTGGCAGCATGAATGTCACCTGTCTTTCACACCTGCGTCATTCACACCTGTCTCTCATACCTGTCTACACTTAAACTTCCGGAACTCTGCCTGCTTTTTCATCAGTACTCTCTCTCTCTCTCTCTCTCTCTCTCTCTTAACCTCTGCTGCCCTGGGACGTCGTTTTTATTATTTTCTTTGTACTAATCCCAGACGCTTTAATTCAGCTTAGGGGAGCTCCATTCTCTAAAAGCAGCATCTAACACCCCTGGATGCCGAATTAATTCCTTAAAGACGACGCCATTTTACTGAAAGGGTCACATGGATCTGTCGTGTTTCGGGTTAAATGAGTCTATAGAGTATGTTAGGGGGACACCACACAGCGAGAACACAGCTGAAGTTTGGTCTGCAAATACATATCGAGAAAAAGAACGTTTTATTTGTGTTTTCCTTGTAAATGTAATGTCTTTATATGTCTTACTTAAATGAGCCTCTTCTGTATACTGGAAGGGACACTACAGTGCTATAGCACATCTACAAAACAGGTTATAGCAAGTATATATGATGATTAAATGTGTGATAACAGTCTGTTAGCTCCATCAGCGAAATTGGACAGAGATTATGTATACATCTGTGTCCGTATGTGTGTGTACTAGATTTCTTTATAAAAAAAAAAAAATGCTATCGGATTTCAGTGAAATGTGGTAGATAGGTGGGAAGTGGGTCAAGAAAAGTTAATTAGATTTTGAGGTGGATATGGATTCGGATGCAGAAACAAATAATCAGTTTAATTGGCGTCGGCGTAGGTGGAGAAAACTGGGCAAACTAAGACCATATAATTAAATGACCATGTGGGACCGTAGAAGTACTCATTTGGTTGGAAAGAGGAATTATAGCATTAAATACATTTTATTAGCGTTGGCGGAAGTATGCGCTCTCATAGTGTTTTGTAGTTTGTGTATGTATCCCAGTCAGATCAGTGGGTTTTGCACATTGGGGGTAACAAGGCTAAAACACAGGAACATGGTTAGCCGAATTAGTGTTCTGTACCGGTAAATACCGTGTATCTGGTTTCATTGTGCGTCCTCTTTATGTATCGCGGTCAGATGAGTCTGTTATGTACGAGTATATTAGAGAGAGAACACGGAGCTAAAACGGACACATAGCAAGATTTATATATTGTATCCTGCTTAATCGAGTGTTCCGTGTATGGATGTCGATTAAATGTGTTGTGCGTGTTTCCGGACTAAATAAGTGTAGTTGGTGTATTTGGAGGGACATCACAGGGCTAAAACACAGACACAGGGTAAAAGTTTTCTACATCAGTGTGGGGAAAAACGAGAATAGTTTAGCGTTTTTCAATGGTGGCACCGCGTAATTCTGACCTGTTTTATGGAGATGAGGTCACACTTCCCGCGGATAGGGATTGTGTGAAAGGGGGGGTCGTAGAGTGAGGAATGGGAGAGGGATAGAGTGAGGGGCTGTGAGTGGTAATGGTGATGGCGTAATGTGGGGGGTGATTGTGCGTGTGTGTGTGTGTGTGTGTGTGAGAGAGAGAGAGAGAGAGTATCAATTACTCGGTTGAACTTATCAAAAAAGGTTAAACTTATAAAAAAGACAAATTCCTGAGAAATAAAGAAGTTTAATCATATCATGAAAGATATAAAAATAATCATCTGGTGTTAATTAGCAGAGCAGTGCAGGTAATTACGCGTCAGTTAAAAAATATCCAGATTAATGTGAAAAAAATCGCAAATGATCGTCGGTATTTTTGTTGGTATTTTTTTTCTTTTTTCCTCCCACCTTTTTTCGTTTTTTAGGCGTGATGAGAATTTTTCCTCATAAATTTTGCAAGCCGCCGAAATAAAAATGGATTTTTTGCAACACGAGCCTAGTTATTAATTACTTTTTTTTTTTTTTTTTAATCCCGGTTCGTTATTTTTCAACGGAATATTTGTAATACTGAAATACTGCAGTAATTTTGAGTATATTTATTTTGTACTGCTTTCTGTTATAAGTAAGGAGAGAAACAAGAGGACACTTTTGATGTGGTTGTCTGTCTCCTGTCACCCCACCACTTTCTGCATATCCATTCTCTCTCTCTCTCTCTCTCTCTCTCTCTCTCTCTCTCTGCGTATCATAACCCTTTCCCAAACTTTAATCCATTTTGTCTTTCTGCTTCCTGGTTGGGTCTCCACTTCCTCTCTCCATACTAGTCTCACACTTTTCATTTGAGTTTTTATTTTCTGTTGTACGTTTTGAGGGCGTTTTATTGTTATCTTTTGTACCCTATTATTTTCCAGTGGTTTATGACTTTCCTTTTTACATTTTCGTTCACTCATGCGTACTGTCTTCACGTGTTCTCTCATTTTCGAGTTTCTTCTCTGCCTCACTGTTCCTCACTTGCTTTGGCGCACGCACGCTTTGTCTCTTTCGTGCACGCATTTCACTGCTCTTTCTCTCTCTCTCTCTCTCTCTCTCTCTCTCTCTCTCTCTCTCTCTGTCATTTGGTGGTATCTGCTGGCTTAGTGTATATCGGCTCATCTTATTGGCAGCTTCCACTCTGATTGATACCTTTGGCTTAGCCGATTGATGGCGAGGGAGGGAAGGGAGGAAGGAGAGAGGGAGAGGGAAACAAGGAAGACTAAGAGGAATAGAGGGTGGGAAGCGAAATTGGGAGGAAGGAGCGATGGAGAGAGAAGCAGGAACGATTGAGTTGAAGGAACGAGGGAGGAATGAAAACCTGGGATTAAAAATGGAGAGGGTAAGAGGGAAGAAAGAGGGGAAAAGGGTTAGAAAGAAGAAATTGGGAGAGGAAAGATGCAGAGGAAAAAGAGGGGAGATAAAGAGCAGAGGAGTGAGGAATGAAAGGTTTTGAAGGAAGAGAAAGTGAGAAGGAATGATAGAGTGAGTGTATGTGTTTAATAAGGAAAGGAAAGGAACAGAAAAGAGAAGTGAGAAGATGTATAAAAGAATTTCGAGAAATTGGTCGGAAAAGACTGTAGATGAGTGGATATTACAGACAAAAAAAAAAAGTACTGATCACAGGAGGCAGTGACGAACGTAAACAAATAAATGAATGGAGATGCAAGAGAATGATGAGAAGAGGTGAACATGGTTGAGGGAAGAGTAGCAGGAAAAGATCAGGGATTGGTGAAACTTCAGGAAAAAGGACTACAGTTAGGTCCTTTTACGTAAATTGGAGAATAAGAGGAAAGCAAAAGGGTTGAAGGAGGGAGAGGAACGGAGAGTGGGATTAAAGGAAAGAGAAGACATAAATGAGCGAATAAAAAGATATGGAATTGTGGATGTGGAATGATGAAAAAAGGGTGTGGAGGCAATACGATGGTACGAAGATATGATGAAATGGTGAGGTGAGACATGGGAATGGTGAAGAGACAGTGAGATAGAGTGAGATAATGAAGAGACAGTGAAAAAGTGAGGACAGAGAGAGTGAGACAGGAGGAGAAGGTAAGTAGGGACTGAGGAAGGGAGGGAAATCAAGAGGAGGGATTGAAGGAGACGCTTAAAGGAGAAGGCAAGGGGAGGGGATAAAGGGAGAGAGGATGATTGGTGGCCTGAAGAGAGAGAGAGAGAGAGAGAGAGAGAGAGAGAGAGAGATTCCAGAAACGTGTGAAAGCAACATGAAGAACGTGATATACGATGCAATATATTCCTGCCATTATATTTTGCGGGATTGAGTACGATTCCTAGGTGACGTATTTCCCTCAGTGATGAGGTACCTGTATATGCTTGAAGTGATTGACCTCCCCCCCCCCTCTCTCTCTCTCTCTCTCTCTCTCTCTCTCTCTCTTATAATTACTAAATCTTTTCGTCCATTTCTCTCCGTCTGCGCTCTGGCAGTCTGCAGTGGTGACGGAATAAGGAGGAAGAGAGATAGTCAGTCATTTATGTCAAAGGAGTGAGGAAGTGTTGCAGGACAGAAGAGATAACGAGAGAATTAGGAGAGAGAGAGAGAGTGAGAGAGAGAGAGAGAGAGAGGTGAGTCGGAAGATCTATCTATCTATATACCTAGGCTGCTTCCCCCAAGGAAAGGGAGGTAGCCGAGACAGGACGACACACTCTCCATTTACTCATCCATTTAAACACATTCATTCACATCTTAGCCCCAAAGGGGAGAACGGACAGATCCTCACCGCACCACACCGCACAAGGGTCAACTGCGCAATGCAATCAGTGACATCCGCAGCAGGACCCGACAGCAGAACTGGTTTACCCCTGCCACATCATAACATACCCATCCCCTTACCCGCACCTGACCTGACTAGCTGATCAGACCAAATGCGGGAGAATATCCCCTCAGGGCTGCGTCATCACTTATTTATTCACAATTTCTCTCCATTTATTTCTGTCACGCACAGCCACTCTTCCTTGCTCAACAGACATCCCTCTCGCATCCAGCGCTCTCTTCACGCTATCCATCCATCCTATTCGTGGTCTTCCTCTCAGCCTTACACCTCTCACATCAGATCTAGTTATCTTTTTCACCAATCGCTCATTATCCATTCTCTCCATATGCCCAAACCATCGCAACACCCTTTGCTCAACTCTACCAGCCATCTCCTGAACAACTCCAGTTCTCCTTCGCACTTCATCATTTCGCACCCGATCCATACGCGTCACTCCACACATACTCCTCAGACACCTCATCTCCATTACATTCAAACTTTTCCTCTCTGCTACACCCATATTCCATGTTTCAGCCCCATATAATGCAGTCGGTACCACAACACCCTCATACGACATATATCAGAAAAAAGATGAGGTGAAGAGAATGAGGAAGAGAGAGAAATGTCGAGTGAAAAGAGGAAGACCTTTGAACTACATCCTTCTGTTCCCCCCCCCCTTCTCAACCTTCACCTCTTCCTGCTACTCTTTCTTTCATCCCAGTTTTTCTTTTTTCTAGATTCCTTTCTTTCCATCAAATTCTCTCACTTCCGCCTCACCAATCTTCATCATTTCTTCCACCCTTATCACCCCCTCAGGGTTTATTTTGCATTTTGCGCTTTCTCTTGCCTTTGCACTACTTTTGTCTCAGTATTTCTAGTCTTTCCCTTCCCGTCTTTCTTCTGACCTTTTTCTCATATTTTTCTCCTCCCTCCTACCCTAACCTTCTCGCATATTTTGCTTTCTCGTCCCTTTCTTCCTCTTCCTCCTCTTTCTTTGCATTCTCTCCCTGCTTCCTCCTCTCCCTTTCCTCATTCCCTTCTTCCTTCTACTCCTATCCATCATTTTCTTTCTCCACATTCCCCTCTTCTATCATTTTCCATGTGTTTCCTTCCCTTCGTCTTTTTCCGTATTCCTTCCTTTCACTCACCGTGTCTCTCTCCCCCACCTTTATTTTTGCCTTCGGTGTTTTCTCCTTGTCCGTCTTTCTTCTTCATATCCCTATTTTTGCTTTCTTCACCTCCCCTTCGTCCTTCTCTCTTCTTCTTCTTTTACCACTTTTCTGTATTTTCCTCCTCCTCTTGTTCTCAGCTTCCTCTTATGTTTTTACTCTTTCTCCATCTCTTTCTTCCTCCTCTTTCACCTCTTTTCACTTGATTCCATCCCATCAGCCGCATCACTCGTCCCTTCTTTCTGCTGCCCTTAATCGTCCCTCTCTCTCTCTCTCTCTCTCTCTCTCTCTCTTTATATATATATCTATATATATATATATATATATATATATTTTTTTTTTTTTTTTTTTTTTTTTTTTTTTTTCAGTCTGTGCTTTCCTCACTTTCTTCTTCTACTTTATTTCTTCTGTCTCCTCCCCGGCTTCATCTCTCGTCTCTTTTCTCCCCTTGTTTGTTTTTTCTTTTCTTATCCACGTCTTCCCCACCTCTCTGCTTTTTATCTCCGTTTATTTCCATCTTCCGTTCATCTTTTTATCCGATTCCCCTCTTTCCGCCGCGTAATTCCTCATCCTTTCTTCTTCGTACGTTTAACCGATGTCTTTCTACTTCTTTGCTTACCCCTCTTCTTTGTGCTTTCTCTCCCCTTCTTTTTTCCCATCTTCTTTCTGCTTTTGCTCCCCTATATTTCCCCTCTTTCCTTCCCTCCACCTGATTCCCTCCTATTCGTATCCCGTCTGCTTTGTACCCTTTGCCTCTCTCCTCTACCTCGCCTTCTTCTCTTCCTCGCCTACCTCTCTTCCTTCTCCTCGTCTCCCTCCCCTCTTCCTTCATCCCTCATTTTCACCCCCCCCCCCTTTTTTTCCTCTTCCCTCCGCTTCGTAACCTCTCTTTGTACCCTTTTCCTTTTCTTCCTCCTTCCTTCTCCTTTTCTTCGCCCTTCCCTCTTCTGTGAGCCCTCATTTCTCCCCTCTTTCCCCTCTTCCCTCCTTTCCACCTGATTCCCTCCTTTCCACTTCATCAGCCATCATCCCTTCCACCGCCCTTGCCTCATCGACTTCCACAGATCATCCTTCTCCCCCCTTTTTTTTTTTTTTTTTTTTTTTTTTTTTTTCCCACTGCGTTTTGCGTGTTTGAACTTTTTATATTTTCCCGAATTTTCAATGTACACTCTCTCTTCCTTTGTTTTATCATTTCTCTCTCTCTCTCTCTCTCTCTCTCTCTCTCTCTCTCTCTCTCTCTCTCTCTCTCTCTCTCTCTCTCTCTCTCTCTCTCTCTCTCTCTCTCTCTCTCTCTCTCTCTCTCTCTCTCTCTCTCTCTCTCTCTCTCTCTCTCTCTCTCTCTGTCTTCCATCCTTTCTCTCCTCGTTTTCTCTCCTTCCCCTTTTATGGATTTCCACCCGTTTATTTTAATCTTCCCCTTTCCATACTTTATAACTAGACCCTTTTTTTTTTTTTTTTCCTGATTTGTGTTTCATCTCTCTCGTTAGTTTTCTCCCTCATGTAATACTTTCCTTAACCTAACCTAACAGAGAGTCGAATTCTAAGTAGCCTTTGAAGGTTTCCTAACACCTTTTCCCTATCGATTTATCTTGCACATACACAAGACTATCCTGGTGTCCTGAAGCAAGCCATGTTGATATTAAAACGATATGAATGGCATGCGAGAGATAAAAAGTGAAATTTGTAGAATAAATCGCCGAAGAAGAGGTGCCACGAGGTCTCACTACCGTTTACTCTCCCATTTACCCATTTCATTTCCCCAAATCAAGAGCATGTCGGTCTCCTCTGCTGCTCCCTATTTTTCTGCCCATTTTAATTCCTTCACCACGATGACGTAATTGGTTTTTTCTTGCTCCTACCAGATGATTTATATGGTTTAAGAGAGGATCCTAGTAGTGAAGGGGTAAGTGAAGGCTACATCTAACTACTGTATTTCAAAAGGTCTCCCCAAAGCTGAGTAAAATTGTCTGGAGATTAAGAATGATATATAAGGACGTCCTCTGGGTTAATGGGTTTCTGTTACAGGGGACCAAAAGCTGAATGGGTACACAAATCGTTTCTCTCTCTCTCTCTCTCTCTCTCTCTCTCTCTCTCTCTCTCTCTCTCTCTATTTCCATTCATCTGGCCATGTCATAATCCTCATTTCCCCCTTCCATGAGTTATAGTCCTTATACCTATCATCATGTTTTTTATAATTTTACTCTTCTCTCCCCATTATCTACACCCCACCTCGCATTAATCAGCTACACTCCCCCAATGCACCCATATTCCATACACCTCCCATTCACTCCCATCGCTATCAGCTTTCAATAGGACTTCATGTTTTGAACCCTAGAATTCAATATGCTCTCGTTGTAATGGATTTATTGGCAGTGTTTTCCAGCGGGATGAAGTGGATGGGGCGAGTGGATTGGATGGAGTGAAGAGAATGATTGAGTTTCTAGGATGTGGAATTTGGGAAAGAGGTGTCTTACTCCTGTCGACATTGGTGACGCCACACCACTCCATACCACACAAAATCACCCTCCCCCCACCACTTGATACTAACGACATCAATATGAGGGCCTTGAAACTCCGGCACAGAACAACTTTGTGTATTTGTTCGTACACTTCCTACGGAAGTGTCCGTGGAAGAGCAGTAAACATGGTATCAGATTTATATCCACAGACTGTTTATAATAACAGAAGGGATCCACCTTGTGACCACAGCCTCCCGTGTAGACTGTAGCAGCAGTGAAGTTGCTGGAGTGAGTATATTAAATTTAGTCAGGAACGAATATTTCAGAAAAAGTGAATAGTTTCAATCTTACTGGATACTGTGGAGTGTGGTAAATGTAGCAGTGGATATGCTGAGTGGAATTGATGGTTAACTGTAGTGGATTGATGACTAGAGGGTGTGGAGCAAATAAAGTGGCAATGGATATGGGAAGTGGAGTGGATGGCTCAGTGGACAATGTGAAATGAACAGGTGGATCTACGAGAATGAGAAGTGGATGGAGTTTAGTGCCACGTCCAACAAATGCAATCATGACTGATGGGAAGGGAATTGAAATGCGGACGAAGGGCCTTTCGGTGATTGCGTGACGGAGAGATTAATTTGGAATGAGTGGTAGCATGGACGCCACTTCTGTGTTATTTGGTGATGGACTAATATATGTGTGAGACAGATAGATGGGTGGATAGATAGACTGATGATATGTAGACATAAGTAGGCATATAGATGGATAGATAAACATATGGATAGGTTGGCTGAGGGAGAGTAATGGACGGTACTTACTATTATATGAAAATTGACTGAATACCATTATAGTCCGGATGATTTGAGATATATTCAAACTATTCACGGCCGTACATCAGAACTTAGGGAGTAAAGGGAAATAAAAAACCAAAACTGTTGATGAACATTAGTGGAATAGTTGTAAGCATTATAGGAGGTTAGTGTGCATGCCTCGGCACAAGGTGTTGTCAAGAACAAATACTCTTTGCTTTCATTACGAGTGTCGCAAATGTCTCGGAAATAGGGAGCTATCTAAACTTTCGCTTTATCTTCTGCCTGAATATTAATTTTATTTGTATCACTCCGTATGAAATCCCCTGCAGAACAAAACCTTCTCCTCGGAGGGAGAATGACACCCAGAATTTACCTTACCTCTTGTCGATCAAGAATATCTCAGGAAGGTGTGTCTGCAATGGGGGCGGTGCTTGAGAAAGTTGAAGTGTTGCATTGGCGTTTGTCAACGGCTTTGAGTAATTCTTTCTTGTGTTTCCTTTCCCATTCCCCCTTTTCCTTATCCACATTGTCCTCTTTCTCCTTCCTCCTTCCCCCTTTCCTCAGTCTCATCACTGTAGCAGGTTCTTAAATTAATAACCCCGTCTCTTCTCCTAAGCCTTTCAGTATTGTAGTTTCTATTCATGAGGCTACGAAAGGATTATTTCATTAATCTAAGTAACGATCTTAGTGATCGGTGAAGTGATTAAAAAAGATTTAATCTAACCCCGGTTGTTTGAAGTGTTTCTTTAGCTGAATAAAATAATCAGTAAGTTTAAAGTTGGCCATCATTGTAGCGAACGAGTTAACGCATACAGTGGCACACTCCTTAACCGTACAAACGATCGTGTGGCGCCCTCTAAGTGTGTCATTTTTCAGGAATTACTACTCGTATATCTGTGGACTTGGCTTGTATATCATTTAGAGTAAAGAAGTGCAAAACAATTTTTCTGATATGGATAAATGAGCGTAATGTATTATTTACATTTCACTTTTTATATCGTACAATTTTTCCATTTCTGTTATTGACCCTGTATATTGTTTTCGTCCACTTTTCTCTCTTACTCTTCCGATATACTTAATACAAATTATTTTCTTCTCTTTCAGGTAAGTGTGACAGGCACACCTGTGGTCACCAACCCTTCAACAGAAACACTTGTAAGATATAAATTGGTCGCCAAACGGCTGCCGTTTTTGTTCTGCTGTTATAAAGATAATTAATGAAAAAAAGAAAATGCACTGAAATGTTTCATTCTGATGTGGATGGTATGACAAGTTTATTATATTGCTGTGAATTTATCAACCGGTGAAAGAAGTTCCGAGATATCCTGAAAATAAATAAATCGTGTGTGGACTGCATCACCTGTAGAATGGAGCCAAGAATTTCTAAGGCATGAATGAGGAGTGAAAGTAAGAATAGCTCTCGTCCCACTGGGCACTTGACTGATCGCGTCTGTTATTTTTGTCACTGTTTCTGAATCCTTCCCACTCCATTAAATGCGTGAAAAACTGGGTTAGGATGGTTACTAATGATGATGTAAAGGAAGGAGTTTGATGATGTTTCCATTCATTATGCTTACGTGTTAATTTTAGACGAGGGGCATCAAAATTATTATATTAAGAGAGATCTCCCGTAGTCATAGAATTGCCCCCATCTGTCCATGGAAATTTTTTTCATTAAGAGACCCTAACTAGAGAGGAAATTAATCAGTGCAGTATTTTTAACTCTCCAGTTCGAAAATTCTCTCAGATATGAAAAAGAAAGAACAATCCATGAATCGTAACTATTTACGTGCTTCGGTGCTTCGGTTACTTTATTAGATGCTTCATGTGCATCTCTCTCACCTGCAAGCCATCAGCATCACCTCCCTGAACCATTATGTCGATCGGCCTCAGATTTGGCGACATGTCCGATACGTCGATATGAGTGTCAGGAATTCGCTTTACATTCGTCTCGTTTCTGTCGTTACCACCATCATTAGTGATTATTGAGTCTTTGATTTTGTTTCTTTTTTAGCACTCCTTATCTACCACACCTCTCTCTCTCTCTCTCTCTCTCTCTCTCTCTCTCTCTCTCTCTCTCTCTCTCTCTCTCACACACACACACACACACACACACACACACACACACACACACACACACACACACACACACAAATCTAATAACCAGTAAGGACAACTCAAACAGACCTCTATCCTTTCCTATCCACAACGCCGGTAACAGTATAAATTATCTTCCGGAGCCGGCCGTCTGCGGATCAGTCGCCAGATATTGCCAATTACAGGACGGATGCGGACGTAACTCTAGGGTATAGTGAGCACCGGGGGAGAGAGAGAGAGAGAGAGAGAGAGAGAGAGAGAGACTGGTTGACTGACTGACGGTTTCTTTGTCGTGAGGTGGCAAGTTGACTGTTCTTGCGTCTGTGTCAGGAGTTCGAAATATTTTGTCAGTGTTTCTGGATCTGAATTTGGTTTATATCAGTTCAAATCTGTCTTTTTTTTACCTTTATGTTGTGTGTGTGTGTGTGTGTGTGTGTGTGTGTGTGTGTGTGTGTGTGTGTGTGTGTGTGTGTGTGTTTGTGAATCAAATTTGTTTTTTTTTGTTTTTCCGAGTTTGATATCTGTGTGTGCAAGTTCTCAGTTCTGGTGTCCCTTCTTGTGTCTGGTTCAGAGTTTGTGTTTGATGCGAGTGCTTTTTATCTCGGTGTTTTTTGTCTAGGGGTCTAGTTTTTCCCGTGTCTTTATGCGAATCTGTTTTTTTTTTTTTTTTTTTTTTTTTTTTTAAATCTGTGTCAAGCTGTTAATCTGGTTTCTATTTGTGTATGAGTTCAAATATAGTCTTCGCATTTAGTCGTTATTTATTTATTTATTTTTTCACATTTTAGTGTGATGGTTACACTGTGTTGTTTTTTCAGTGGGAATCATGTTACTTATAGTGATGGCGGTTTTGTAGTAGTGTATTAGTTATGTGTAATAGGAAATTTGACAGTGGTACTAGTAACAACAGCCGTGTATCGTCAGTTGAGGAAAACAGCGAGAATAATCAAGCAAAGTTATTACTTGACCGTCCCCCACACCTAATTCTTCATTTATAGGTAGGCCTTAATGGAGGTCTGAGCAATACAGTTAAAGTCTATGGCTCCATAAAGCCATGTTCCACGGCGTAATTGCATCTGTTGCGAGCAGGTACGGCAATTGTTGACATTAACGAATTATATATATATATATATATATATATTTATATATATATATATATATATATATATATATATATATATATATATATATATGTAATGTCATCGGACGGAAGATAAATGTGCGCAAAAAAGAGAAAATTAATCAGCTAAGCCATTTGCTGCCGTGTGTAATAACTGTCACGGTGGTTATTAATGTTGCTGTCCTTGAGAGAGAGAGAGAGAGAGAGAGAGAGAGACAGACAGACAGACAGACAGACAGACAGACAGAGATCGAAAACCTTATGACAGCACTGGTTAAATTTTACCTCGATTAACAGATTTTCAGTTTAAATGTATTAAATATTATCTGTACTAAAAAGAAAAAAAAAAACTCGTGGCAGCTCAGTCATAAATTTGCATGGAAATGCTAGAGGTTACTAACTTCATGATTTACAAGAATAAAAAATAATTGATACGAAATAGTTAAAATGGTATAAAAAAATCTAATTACCAGCTTTAAAGTAACAGACGTTTAAAATATATGCGACATTGTATCATTTACAAATATGTTTCTTGTGTTTACTTGCCATTTTCTACATATTATTAGTAAATTACCCATGCCGGATGGATTATAAGCACAAAAAAAAAAAAAAATAAATAGCATCGAAATACATACGCTGCTGTAACATTCCTTCCTGGTGGCAGTATATCATTTCTTTATTTGTTTTTATTTCATATTTACCATTTTTATATAATATTAGTAAGTTTCCAGGGGCCCAGGGAATATATGCACAAAAAATGCCAAGGTAATCCCGATGCGGCAGCAAGATATGTTTTTCCGATAGCCATAAGACCCGCCATCTTCCCCTTCGCCTCCTACCCCTTCTTCCTCCACTTCTCCCCCACCTCGTCCCCCTCCTGCATCCCCTCTTGCTCCTCAGCGTTCCTTCCTTTGCCTCTCCCCTCCTCCTCTCTACCCTTCTTCCTTTCACTCTTTCCCTTCTTTGCCTTCTTTCTTTCTTCCCCTTCCTTCTCTTTTCTTGGTGTCTTTTTCCAACCTCAACCTCTTTTTTTTTTTTCCTCCTCTCCTCTTCTCTCTCATCTCCCCTCCCTCATCCTTCCTCACTCTCTCCTCTGGTTTCTTCTTTTTTTTCTTCCCCTACTTTTGGACTTATTCTTCCCCCCCCCCCACTCCTACCCTCTCCTCCAATTTCCACTTTCCCTTCAGTTCCCCCCTCCCTCCGGTTTCCTCTTCTTCCGCATTCCTTTTCCTCTCCACTTCGTAGTCTCCCTTCCCCTTCCCCATTTACCCTTTCCCCTTCCCCTTCTACCCTTACCCTAACCCCCCCCCCTCACTCCTGGTCTAGTTTTCTTCTTTTTTTTCCTTCCCTTCAGCATCCTCTTATTTCCCATCTCCCTCCGGGCACTTTCCTCTCCCCCTCAGTCTCTCTCCTCATTCTTCTCTGGTTTCCTTTGTTTTTTCTTCCCTTTCCTCTCCCCTCGGCTTCCGCATTTTTCCCCCTTCCATGTAGCTTCCCACTTTTTCCCATTCCCCCTGCTGTCCGTTGGTGTTCATTTTTCCTCTTCCCTCTCCCTCTCCTCGACTTTCCTCTCTTCTTTCCTCTTTCTCTTCAGGCTCCCACCTTTCCTCCCGTCTTCTTCATCTTACTACATCCTTCCCTCCGTAAGTTTACCTTCTCTTTCCCTTCTTTTTTTCCTTTTCTCCTCCCCTCGTCTTTGCTTCCCTCTTGTTTCCTTTCCCCGTTCCCTGGTTTCATAATTTTTTCATCCCCCTGATCTTCGCTTCTTCGTGTTTCCCTCCCGTTCCTTCGTCCTCCCCCGGTTTTTTTTTTCTTCTTCTCCGCTTTCCACTTTCCTCGCCTCATTTGGTACCGCCCTTACCCCTTTCATTTACTTTCTTCCTTTTTCACTCTCATTTGTTTCCTGCCTTTCTCTTCCCTCCTTGGCTTCCTTCCTTCACCCTCCTTTATTGTTTTCTTTCACCACCTGTATTTGCTTCCTTCCTATACATTCCCTCTTTTGTTTCTTCCATTTCCTTTCCCTCCTTTCTTTCCTTCTTTTCCCTTCTGCTTTGTTGTCTCCCCACCTCTCCTCATTTACTTCGCCCCCATTCCCCTTCCATCGCTTGTTTCCCTTCTTTTCCCTTCCTTCACATTTCCTTATGTTACCCTCCCCTTTTGCTTCCTTCCTTCCCCCTCTTTTGCTTCCTCCCCTTTCCTTTCCTCCTCCGCCATCTCACTTCCCCCCCACCCCAGCTTCTTTCGCTTTCTTTTTTCCCTCTTATTTAGGCTAATCATTATTTTTTCTCGGCCTTCGTGTTTTTTTTTTTTCCTCTGCCTTCCTTTCTCCTCTCTGCCCCTCCCCTCTCTCCTACTCTCTTACCTCCCCCCTCTCCTCTCTTACCCCCTCCCTCCGCCTCCTCTCCCAACCTCTCCCCTCCCCTCCTACCTTGCTGCTCCCCATTTTCTCCCTCCCTTGGCCATTCCTCTTTACTCCCCTGCCTCCTCCTCTTTTTTTTTTTCCTTCCTCTCCTCCCACTCTCCTTGTTTCCTTCCTCTCCCTTCTTGCTCAGCCACCTCCTATCTGTCAATCCTCCCCTTGCATCCTCTCCTCTTCCCTTTCCATTCGCCCGTCTTCCCCATCATCTCCTCACCCCCTCTGCTCTTCCTCCCTCACCCCACCTCTCTCTCTCTCTCTCTCTCTCTCTCTCTCTCTCTCTCTCTCTCTCTCTCTCTCATCGTCATCATTTTTCTTGTATTTTTTTTCTCGCAAACGAGAGAGTGGGGATACCTCAATGACTGTTTTGCGTCTTTTTTTTTTTCTTGTTCGTTATTAATTTAGTTTTTTCACGCCCCTTTATTTTCTTGGTTTTCCGTGTTTAGTGCTTTGGTAGTGATTTTGTCTGTTGTTGTATTTGTCTGTCATTTTTCATTCCTCTTCCTTTTTTTTTTGCCATTTGTTTTGTTTCATATTTTCATCTTTTATAGTTTTTCATTTTTTTTGTAAACGTGAAAATGCAAAACTGTGTAATAATGCACGAAAAAGTAGAAGAGAATTGTACCCAAAGTGGTATGCTGATGTCCACAAGGAGTAGGTGAGGACGCCGGGTAAGTTTTACGTTTCTTATGCATATCAACATATTTTTGAGCAACGTGCATCAAGGTGGGATATTTACATGCACTCTGGCTTGTATCGTCGCTCTAAAAGCATATCTACCCAGGGGATGGATAGTTTCAGAGTGAGTGTGTTTGCTTTTAGACCCTTTATCTTAAGGGAAATGTTTATGAAGAGATGGCTTAGTTAATAATGATGTGATTCAGGTTTCATCTTCAAGTTGCATTGATAACCATAACAGGTAGATACATAAAGAGAAGTTACTGGTGCGAGGCGAGCCAAGGAAAGGGATGGATGGGAGACTGGCTGACCGAGAGGGATGAGAAAGAAAGGCGATGGAATGGAGAGGAGAAAGGGGATGGGAGGATTGTTGAAATAAATGGAAGAGATGACAAACTGAGAAAAAAGGACAGTAGGTAGGCAGGCTGAGAGGAAATAATGAAAGGAGATCGAGGTGAGAGGAAAAAATTGAAAGGGTCGAACACTGACAACAAAGAATGCAGGCGAGACAAGCTGTGAGAAGAGATGGCAGGAAATGACGGTACTGCAATAGAAATTTGGAAGTAGATGGCAGGTGGGGTACGTGGGTAGGGCTCAGCTCGTGTTTAGCTTGCCTAGTGGAGCCTGCACTTCGAGTTTACACAGAGGGTGAGAGCAAGAGGGTGGTGTACATCCCCCCCCCCTCTCTCTCTCTCTCTCTCTCTCTCTTTCTCGCCTGGCTGCCTAGTGTAATCTGTTTCACTAAGCTGTATTCCCTTTGTCTCATAATAGGGTGGATTGCTGGGTACGGGAAGGGAGTTGTTGTGGCATTATCATCTCATTATGCTAATCCTATTTTCACCAGTAAATGGGAAGGTGATTATATTGCTGTGAGCTTCTCATTACCTGACCGTGTTTCTCACTAATTAATGAGGTATATAATTAGCTTGCTTTTATCCCCTTCAGTACGACGACATTTTATATTTATTTTTGCTACCGCCAGATTTTTTTTTAAAGATTGGAGAGAACCCTCATAGTGAAGGGGTTAGAAAGTCTCCATAAATCCCTTTAGTACGACGAGATTTAATATTCTTTCACGCGGCGATTTTTGTTGACTTTGGAAGAGACCTGTAATCTTGGGAATACAGTAGAACAAAGCATTCGGTTATTGTGATGTTCCCAATAAGTTAGCAGTATAGCAAGATGCTTCTCCGATCCCGTTGTATATTCTGTTTTCTTCAAAGGCCATGCCTTATTCCTGGAAGAAATGGGACCAGAGGTAAACCTAAGTAGTTTTTGTACAGTTTCAGACTTTGGGGAAAGTATGGAGGATAATTATCTCCTGACGTTGTTATGTCAGGTGAAAGAATTACTGAAACATATCTAGGAAAAATAATGAAAAATAAATTGGATTAGTGTCTTAATTTATCACTTTTTTGACAGGTTACTGGAGGATTATTTTAATTATATATTTGACAAGAATGTACGGATCGATACTTGGCCTGACATGAACTGAAGATTAAGAAAGAGCTTACCTCAGCCATGGCTGACATAATTATTAGTGTGTCTTTTAATGCCCTTGCATATGTTCGCACCATGTCGACTTTACCGATGACATGATTTCACAGACCACACTCGTAGCCATTACAAAACTTAGACTTTCATATGCATCACACATCCAAGAGACATCCATTCCCCATTCAAACTTAAACAGCAAAGGGTTAAACTGTGGACCTCACTAGTCCTCCGAGAAGGTCCGGAGTCCCGCACTGTACCTAATGTTGACAGATTCAGAAATACAGATATTCAGTAGGATGAAGAGTAAGTGCAGGAGCGAGATCAGTAAAGGTAGGCTACGCTATAAATGAGCAGATGGGGAGATGGTTGACTGAATTGGAGAAGAACTGGTAAGACAGGAAAGATCGACACTCTCTGACCTCACGTGCCAGTCCTTGCTAACCTCGCATGACTTGAGCAGGTCAGAGGCAACATCCTAATCACAAGTTTCTGGAGCGACGTCAGTACCTGAATATTTGGTGAGTCGTTGTCATCGTAGTCGTTCCTTGTGTCTTTCCCACCCGAAGCTATCAGTTGTCGTCCTCATTGTGATACTTTATTTTGTTTTGTTTTGTTTTTTACTTGATATTGTCGTGAGTCATCGTCGTCGTCATCGTTCTTGCTTTTTTCCTACTTGACACCATTGAAAGTCGCCGTAATTGTTACTCTTTGTCATCTCTACCTGAAACTGTCATCGTCGACGTCTTCAATGTCATGAAGTTGAGATGAGTCGTCGTTATTGTCTTTGTCTTTCCTACCTGAACTTGCTTCCAAGTCGTCTTCGTCATCGTGGACATTTTGTATCTTACCTACCCGACATTGTCATGAACCGTGGTCGTGATCGTTGTTGTCTTTGTTCTTTGTCTTTCTTACCGAAAGTTGTCGTCATCGACGTCTGTTTTTTCTTTACCTGTCCGCCGTCGTCTTCGTCGTCGTTGTCATCGTCGTCGCCGCCTTTGTTTCACTCCTTCTTAAAACAATAGTGAATCATCATCGTCCTCATGTCATTCCCCTCCCTCCCCTTTTTTCTACCACATCTCTGCTGACGTAAACTTCGCTGAGAAAATAATGCCACGCCTCCAAGAATAAAAATAACCTTTGCTAAAAAAAGAGTAAATATGCCTTGCTTTCTGTGCTGTGTGTATTCTTGGCCAGACTTTCCTTTATGCGTCTTGTCACGAGAAGCCCATTTTTCTTGCATTAATTTTGGGCTTAAACCTTCAGTCATAATTACTTGAAACTGTTAATGTTTCTTTGCAGGTATTTTAAGCCATGATGTTCCACAAATAATTACAGCAGACTTTTTTAATGAAGTACGATTAATTTTGTATCTGTCGTACCATTTTAAAAAATTAGTTGTGCTAGAATTAAAGAAGGAGTAGAAACTGCTGCAGTAATTAACTTCCTCATCATCATGGTGTTATCATTTCTTTCTTGGTTACGCCATAAGACTATGTTTTAGCAGAGAGGAGATATTTCAGACAGATGGGATCAGCAGCTAGAGGTCCATTCTTAGTTTTTAAAAAATCGTCTGGTAGTAGCGTGATTAATTCGGAAAGACATCTAATGCCAGGTAAAAAAAAAAAAAAAAAAAAAAAAAAAAAAAAAGAGTCCACTTAGTACCGATCAGATAGAAAGTTTAGAAAATGTGATATAGCTTTGAAACTTCTTCGAGTAAGCAGAATGCTGAGTCCTCAGTACTGTGCTGTCTCTGCCCTTTTTTTTTTTTTTTTTTTTTTTTTGACGATGGCATCCGTATTTTACTATACTCAGATCATTTTGCTCAGCTTACGGTAATCTATTTAAACTTTTCCTTTTTTATTCAACATGAAGTAGGTTTTACGAACTGGAAGACTGTTTTATATGTATATTATATATATACACACTTAATCCTTAAGAGGACATTCCTGGATTGAATGGAATCGTCTAGTAGCATCAAGAATGAAATATAAACGACGTTCTTGAACTGAAGGAATTAGTGTTATGTTGAATTCAGACCAAAGTTTTCGGTTGATTACTCAGTGTGTTAGAAAAGTTACTGTGCAGTAGAAGAAACTAGCTACATCTTACATGTAATTCACAACACTACGCCTTGCATTACCACACCTCAGTCACCCCTCACACTGCCACATCTCACACAATTTACATCTCACACCGCCAGAAATTCCACAGTCGGTTTTCACTTGCACTTTACACTACCACACTTCACACACCCGTCACACCACCACATCGCACACTGCCACACCTCCCCTCTCCGTGCACACACACACACAAACACAGCCACAGATACACAGCCGTATCAAAATTTTATCGCACAGCCACACCTCTGTCACATCTCATACTTCCACACCTCTCATCTCCTATTGCAGAGAAATTTTTAACATCCTGATTAAGTGAGTAGCCAGTGATCGTGAAGCTGATGGAATTTACTATTTCACCAATGCTTGGAAAACCCATTAATTTTATAAACATACTAGCCTGCTTGAAATGGACTGGGCGAAAAGCTACGTCGTTGTATGGGTTCTTACGAGTAATCCTGTGCCAAGCGAATTGTCGGACATAATATATTGTGCTGTCATCGTTATTGCCAGTTTAGTGCTAACATCATCTAATCATGATGTACGTCATGATCCTCGTCATCATTACCATCACTCAGTAATAAAAATAATAATTTTCCACCTCATTATTTTTAGTTGTTTCCCAAGCACCCTATAAATAAAACGACTTCCCCTTCTGACGTGACACCCTCAGCTTTATCTCACCATCAGTCTTAGCACCAGGTAGTCTAGCCAACAAAATATATATTGTCTCTCTTGCTTAACATGCAGAAATAATGGACGAGAAATTCTTAAGCACTATTTTGTTTGTTGTGTTTTAGTAACCACGGATTATGTTTTGTTATATCACGAATAAAACCAGTCAGTAATAATTTTTTTCGGTATACCCCCAAGTGTTTTTACTCAGCTTAGGAAAGATCTAATGGAATTAATGAAGACTAAATTCTTTGCATCGAGATCGAATAGTTTCTCCTGAGCTGAGCAAGGTCGTTTGGAGATAGCAAGAATAAAATACTCTGGTCTAAAAGTGTACCTTCCGAAACACAGGATCAGAACCTTTAAAACTTTACTTCTTTAGTACATGATTAAAATCGTCTTAGCGTTAGCAGTAATGAAATAGGTAAGGCAGCGTTCAGTAAAGGGGTTGATGAAAATTGATATTCCTTCAATCAGAAAGCATGTTCTGTCGCATTAACCACGTATTATTTGCCGTTTGATCACTCATCGTGTTACATTACGTAGAATCGTGGAGAAATCTGTAACCAGAATTTACCATACTTATCGATACATACATGACCAAGTTCAAAATCATCGAAGCTGTTGGTACCAGTAAAATCACCTGACGTCATTGCTCTAAAAGGGCTAATGATACTACATATATCATAGAGGTTCTCAAGAGTGCCTGCGGGCCAAAGGAAGGGGTCTGCAGCCACGGGGGAGATTGAGAGAGAGGGGCGGGAAAGGGGAATCCATGTCACCTCTTACGGCGCCCCTGCGACCTTGACCCGCCATTGGCACTTGTCTGCTTGCTGCTGGTGACGTCATTGCTGACGTCACTGCTGCCTGGCGTGCTGGACGGTGGCAATAAAGTGGCGGTAATTATTTGCAGGGGTGGGGCGGAACGGAGAGAGAGAGAGAGAGAGAGAGAGAGAGAGAGAGAGAGAGAGAGAGAGAGAGAGAGAGAGAGAGAGAGAGAGAGAGAGAGAGAGAGAGAGAGAGAGAGAGAGAGAGAGAGAGAGAGAGAGAGAGAGAGAATGATCTGGAGTAAAAAATGTACGTTCAAGAGAAACACAAATATGGCTTGAAAGACATTTTTTTTTTTTTTCTGCGTCTATTGTCCCGGACTGTATCAGTAAATTAAAGATCAGTTTTGTTTTCCATCGCTACGAGAAGAGTTTCCAAGCACAGGAATTATTTTCAAATTTCAGATATCTGGGGTAGAAAGAATTGTGCCGGAAGAAAGAGTCTGGAATTCCGTTTAGATGGCGTAAGATTATTAATATTTTTATAAAAGGGATGTAGTCTGTTAGTAAATCTATACTACTGTTTGTGTCTGTCTTCTTACCTTTATATTTTACCCGTGTACTTACCTGTCCATATGCCTATGTATGTTTGTCTGTCTTTACACCAATGTCATTGAGTTTATTCACGATGGCTGTGACAGAAGTATCTTAAAGCTCTCCATCATCACCTAGTTATCAGTCTTAAATTCTTTCCCATAAATTTTCGGCCCTAACACTAGATATAATTAGAAATGCCAGCAACTCGAAGTTTCCAAGCATTTGATAGGATGTCATTCCCTTCAGTCGGGCAGTGTCTGTTGTTTAACTCTTGCTGTTCCCAGATGATATTAACTTGGGAGAGATCTTTTAATGCTGTGAGAATTAGATGTAGTGTCCATATAAATAACCCCTCCGAAACCATGCTTTTATATCATCAATGCTTCCTCTCACCAGAAGGTTATGTTCAGCTTCAGACAAACTTGTAGTACAAAAGGGGTTAGAAATATTCCAGGTAATCCTTTCATTATGGAGATGCTTTTTATTTTTAGTTTTGTCGCAGCAAAACGATTATATTCACCATAACAGAATAACAATTGCAACAAAAGAGGTTAGAACTGTCTCCATGAACCAGTCTTTTCAGTGTAGCTATTTTTGATACATGCTGTTTGTAATTGCTTTCGCCAGACAGTTTTATGCAGCTAGGGTGGTACATATGATACTGATGAGGTCAGGAAGAGTCTACATTAAATGATCTTTTATTAAAATACCATTCATTGTATTCATACTACCGCGTGATGGTTTCATTCATTTTTGCCAAAACTTTTGATACCGAAAGGGTTAATCTGCACTAAAGATTATTTTCATAGTACCATTTATTATTATTATTATTGTTGTTGTTGTTGTTGTTGTTGTTGTTGTTGTTCTTCTTCTTCTTCATCATCATCATCATCATCATCATCATATTATTATTATTATTATTATTATTATTATTGTTATTGTTATTATGTAATATTAATGCCCCCGCGTACAATATTATTCAGCTTAGATAGTTCAAGCAATGAGGGGATCAGAAACAACCTCTACTTAATAATTTTTTCCGGTACAAAGAGTATTCTATTCCTGCTACTGCCATACGACTTTAGCCTAACTTCACCTCACAAGACCATCCTAACACCCTAACTTAACCTAGCCATTAAAATTCATCAAGAGACCTGTAAGCTGAAGGCATTGGAAGTCCTTCTTTATGTAAGCCTTTCAGTATTATGCCGATTATATATCATTCGGGATGCCTCCGTATGCTTGTATTTATTTTAAGAGAGCCGTGTGGTACTGAAGGGATTAGTATTCAGGCAGAGGAGGGAGTTGCAGGGAGTTAAAATCCTCTGGGGTGCAATACGGCAGACTTTAGGGAGAGGGAGGGCGAAACTTTGTACGGCTCCAACTTTTTTTCACTGCTCGAAATAATCTTGGCTCGTTCTACCTCTCCCCTCTCCCTTTCTCTCCCCTCCGCCCCGTATATTGGCCCCCTCTCCTCTCCCCAGTCCCCCCCCTCTCCATTACCCTCACACACATCCCCACCTCAACCCCTCCTTCAAATCTATTCCTACCCTCAGCCTCCACTCGCATCCCCAACCCTACCATGTTTTTTCATTTGCTGTCCCCTCTCCAACTCTGTCACTCCTACTCGTAACCCCCCGCCTTACCCCCATTCCTACCTACACCTCACCTCCGTGCTTACCCACACATCGTTATTTGATCAGTTCTGCTCTCTCCCCATCCCTCCCACTCCATCCCCACCCCCACCATTTTCTGTAGATTTTTCTGCCCTGCCTACATCCACGGTCCCCGCCCAGAGTCTCCACCCTCATCCCCATAACTAGCCATCACCCCGACTCATACCCACTTCCCATCCCCACCCAAAACGTTATTTAGCTCATTCTTCCCTCCTAAACTCCCCACCCACTGCCTCTACCCTCACTCCCTCTTCCACCTTGTTGTATGGTCGCCACTCGCGTCGCTACCTCCTTCATTCCCCGTCCCACCCCACCCCATCCCATCCTCAACTCCACCCACGCCACGAAATTTAGTCTCCCCTCCCCCACCACCACCACCATTATTTCAATTACTCCGGGACCTTTATTTATTTTTTTTTTATTTTTTTTTTTTTTTTAAATCAGACCACTAGCAGACGCTTTTATTCAACTTTCGGATGATGTGTAGTTGTAAAGATGTGAATGAAGGCTGAATCAAGCACCTCTAGTTCGAAAAGATGACCCTACGGTGAATAAAATCATCAGGAGAAGAATTAAATAAAATACGTCATTGAATTGAAGGGATCAAGGGAGCACTAATCTTAGCTCTAGGGTAGGGGGGGTGTGGTTGGGGTGATGAAGGGGGTGGGGTGATGAGGGGGAGGGGATGATGAGGGAGAGGGGGTGATGAGGGGGAGGGGGTGTAATGGTTATGGATGAGCTCTATGAATGCAGAAATAATTATGATAATTACTTGGTCGACTGACCTGGGATCTCTAAATTACCCTGCTGGTAGTTAGTGAAGGGGAAGAGGAGGAATACAAAGGAAAGCAAACAGCAACAGACTTTATGGTCCATTCGAGGCTGCTTGTTACTGAGTAGACTTTGACTACGAGATCCAATTCTACATGCTGGGGGATAAGGATAGTAATGCAGGAAGGAGGAGAAGGAGGGAAGTAGAATGTGGATGATAGTTGACGGAAGTAGCTTAGGAGGAAATGGAAGAGGAGGAGGAGGAAGGGAAGTGTAGCTGGTTGTGGGAAGGGTAGCTGGGGAGGGAGAATGGGAATGATAATTATTAACGAGGGTAACGAGGAGGAGGGGATTGAGTTTTGGAGGAATATCGAAGGATTAGGTGCGGGAGTAGGGATGAGGGGAGGGAAGTTTAGTTGAGGTAGGGAAAGGATTTTCAGTTGAGGTAGGGTAGGGAAATTGACAGAGATGCAGGAGAGAAAGGGTATCATCTAAGAGAGGGAAAGGGGTAGGGACAGCTGGTAGATGGAGCGGAGGAGGATCGGCTAAGGAATATAGAGGACAGAAATACGGTTAAGAAGGATGGAGAGGAAGTTTTGGAATACGGAATAGGGGGAGTAACAGATGTTTTTATTCCTGCTCGTGAGGGGGATAAACGAAGGGAAGGTCACTATGCTAATTAAATCATTAAGAGATATAATCATGTCTGCTTGATCATTATCCCCATGTTATTTGTAGACTGCAGTATAATAATGTAATTAGGACATATATTCACGTTCTTCTAATCCACATTATTACAGTGTAATTTGGATATTATATTTATGCATCCAAGAGATCCCAGGTTCGATTCCCGGGCAGACCACCATACCCTTGAGCAGGGTCTCATTACCCCAGCATACTCGCTCGTAGAGTTGAAACAGGGAATAGGATTTGTACATCGCAGGTTGCTTGCCGTAGCCTGGGTTACATTGGTCGAATCAATGTCGGATACGCTACGTTCTTCAGACCGAATTTATCCAAACAAGCCAGCGAGCATGGGTGTGGGTGGGGGAGTCGGGGTCGATAGAGAATAAGAGAAAGAGTGTGTGAGTGAGAGAAGCAGGCAAACAGACAGACAGAAGTAAATCTGTACAATTGCTTGCAGTGTTCGTTGATGTGTTGAGTCTTTTACGTTAGAACACAGTGCCACAGTGTTGCCACACCATTTCAAGAGATACGTAGGTTGCTGTGTGTGTGTGTGTGTGTGTGTGTGTGTGTGTGTGTGTGTGTGTGTCATTAGTTTTTTGCATATTTGGGTATCTTTCTTGCTGTCTCTAAGCTATTACATTCAGTTCGTGAGACTTCTTTTTGCCAGAGAGGTTAATGGAGCTTGTCTTTAATTCCTTCACAAGGAAAATAATTGCCTAGTGTTAGGGAATAAAATGCAGAAGATACTGTCGTAGTGAGCAGTTTAATTTTTCCCAGTTTATCATTATTATTCATGCAAGTTATCATTCATATCATGCATATATATATATATATATATATATATATATATATATATATATATATATATATATATATATATATATAATATGTATGAAAGGATGTTTCTGGCTCCCCCGCCCACCTTTCATTCCTCGTAAATTGCCTCTCCCTACCAGTTTATTGTCTTCTTCCCCTCCTGCAATATCCACCAGGCACACTCCTCCATTCCCTCTCACACTCTTTTCTCTCCACTGCGATATCTCGCTTCACTCTGTCCTTTCACCTTTTGCTTCCTTCTCTTATGCTTCCATCTCTTTACAGGCCGCCTTTTTTCTGTGCTAGCCAGTCACTCACTCTTTCCCCCCTCCTTCCTGCCCTTCAGTCTCTTTATCTCTCTGTTCTCACTTCTGCACTTCAATCTTTCTCTCAGTTTTCTGTCCCTCCTCTTTCAGCTTCCTTTTCCTAGGTCATTCGTGTTTTTCCTCTCTTCCTATATAGTCTTTCTCTTGCATTTCGTCGTGATTTGTGTGACTCGTATATTGTTATAGTTTCCATATGCTGTTTCGCCTTGATAACTTGTTTATTTCATCTTTCTTCACTTGTCCTTGTCTTTTAATATCCTCTCGCTTCTCGCCTTTCTCATCCTTTTTCATTTTATTCTTCCTTTCTGCTATTTCTGCCCTCTCAGCGTTGTGTTTTATCTTCTCTTTTCTTCCTTTTCTCCTCTGTCTTTCCTTCTGCACCTCCCTTCCTTCCTTCCGGCCTCTCTCTCCTTCTTCCCACTTTATCCATCCTTTTCCATTCTGCCATACCTGCCTTCTCTGTTGTCTCCATCTCTTCCATTCCACCCTGTCTCTGCTTTCCTATCCTTTCTTTTCATCTTTCTCTGTTCTCTTCTCACTCCCTTCTCCTCTCTTCTGTTCTCGCTTTTGGTTTATTCTGTTTCTCTCCGTTATTCCTGGAGTCTCTGAGCCACCTTTCATATTTCCTTCTCTTCTTTCTCTCTCCTTCCCTTTCTCTTTCCTTCTTTTCTTCTTCTTCCCTTTTCTTCCTCTTCCTTATTTTTCTTTCTCTTTCCTTCTCTTCCTCTTTACTTTACTTCTCTCTCTTTCCTTTTATTGTTTCTCCTCTCTCCTCACCCTTCTCTTCTCTTTCTTCGTCTCCTCCTCTTTCTTCGTCTCCTCCTCTGTCTCCTCTCTTTTCCTCTTTTCTCCGCTTTCATCTCCCCTTTTTCTCTCCGCCACCGCTCTTCAACATTTTAGCGCGCCAAAGCAACACTGAGTAAAGGAAAATGTTAAAAAAAAAAAAAAAAAAAAAAAAAGTGTAGCGGTGTTGGGGAGAGTGTAAATAAACTCACCGCACTGTAATGTACATTTCTCTCTCTCTCTCTCTCTCTCTCTCTCTCTCTCTCTCTCTCTCTCTCTCTACCGTATATATATGTATCTGTATAAGTATTATATACAGTATATGTATATGTATTATATGTATATGTAATACCGTAATTTGCATATATATATATATATATATATATATATATATATATATATATATATATATATATATATATAATATGTACATGTATATCGTATATACCCTGGTATATAAAATCGAAAATTCTTACTCAAGTAAATAATATAACTCAGCCACCCACACCCACTTCCTGGTAGAGCTTTATTCGGAAATGGATTAAAAAGTACAAAATTGACTGACCAACAAAAGAGGGAAATGCGCAGTTAAACCTATTTCGAGGGTGGGCAGGCGATAAAACCCCCTCTTCCTGGTCATCCCTAAACCCGGGCTTAAAACACCACCACCACCACCACAGCAAGAGATAAAAAAATACGGCCTGAATATAGTGGAGAGGCTGGTGGTGGGGAGCAAAAAGGTTTATATCGTGAAATGTAACACTGGTTTGGTGAGTGTTGGGTGGCAAGATGGTGGTTGGTATTAGGTGGTGTTGGTGTTGGTTGGTGGTGGTGTTTGTTGGGGATGGTGTGGTTAGTTATTGGAAAAAGATATGAACGGCTTGAATGGTTAGGATAGATGGATGGGTGGTTGAAATGTGAGTTGGATGGGTAGGGTAAGTAAAGGGAAAGTGGTATAACCCGTTTGGTAATTCAGACATAAAGTAAAAAGTTCGGTGTTTAGATTATTATTTTTGATAGGAGCA
>NC_137045.1:4909074-4921574 GCF_032717465.1 Coenobita brevimanus
CCCTCACGCCTGGTCGAGTTTTCTTCTTTTTTGGTTCCCCTCAGCATCCTCTTATTTCCCATCTCCCTCCGGGCACCTTCCTCTCCCCCTCAGTCTCTCCCCTCATTCTTCTCTGGTTTCCTTTGTTTTTTCTTCCCTTTCCTCTCCCCTCGGCTTCCGCATTTTTCCCCCTTCCATGTAGCTTCCCACTTTTTCCCATTCCCCCTGCTGTCCGTTGGTGTTCATTTTTCCTCTTCCCTCTCCCTCTCCTCGACTTTCCTCTCTTCTTTCCTCTTTCTCTTCAGGCTCCCACCTTTCCTCCCGTCTTCTTCATCTTTCTACATCCTTCCCTCCGTAAGTTTACCTTCTGTTTTCCTTCTTTTTTCCTTTTCTTCTCCCCTCGTCTTTGCTTCCCTCTTGTTTCCTTCCCCCGTTTCCTGGTTTCATAATTTTTTCATCCCCCTGATCTTCGCTCCTTCGTGTTTCCCTCCCGTTCCTTCGTCCTCCCCCTGTTTCTTTTTCTTCTCCGCTTTCCACTTTCCTCGCCTCATTTGGTACCGCCCTTACCCCTTTCATTTACTTTCTTCCTTTTTCACTCTCCTTTGTTTCCTGCCTTTCTCTTCCTCCTTGGCTTCCTCCCTTCACCCTCCTTTATTGTTTTCTTTCACCACCTTTATTTGCTTCCTTCCTATACATTCCCTCTTTTGTTTCTTCCATTTCCTTTCTCTCCTTTCTTTCCTCCTTTTCCCTTCTGCTTTGTTGTCTCCCCACCTCTCCTCATTTACTTCGCCCCCATTCCCCTTCCATCGCTTCTTTCCTTTCTTTTCCCTTCCTTCACATTTCCTCATGTTACCCTCCCCTTTTGCTTCCTTCCTTCCCCCTCTTTTGCTTCCTCCCCTTTCCTTTCCTCCTCCGCCATCTCACTTCCCCCCCACCCCAGTTTCTTTCACTTTCTTTTTTCCCTCTTATTTATTTAATTTAATTATTATTTTTTCTTGGCCTTCGTGTCTTTTTTTTTCCCTCTGCCTTGCCTTTCTCCTCTCTGCCCCTCCCCTCTCTCCTCCTTTCTTACCTCCCCCCTCTCCTGTCTTACCCCTTCCCTCCCCCTCCTCTTCCAACCTCCCCCCTCCCCTCCTACCTTGCTGCTCCCCATTTTCTCCCTCCCTTGGCCATTCCTCTTTACTCCTCTGCCTCCTCCCTGTTTTTTTTTTCCCTCCTCCCCTCCCCCTCTCCTTGTTTCCTTCCTCTCCCTTCTTGCTCAGCCACCTCCTATCTGTCAATCCTCCCCTTTCATCCTCCCCTCTTCCCTTTCCATTCGCCCGTCTTCCCCATCATCTCCTCGCCCCTTCTGCACTTCCTCCCTCACCCCACCCTTCCCCTCTCTCTCTCTCTCTCTCTCTCTCTCTCTCTCTCTCTCATCGTCATCATTTTTCTTGTATTTTTTTTTCTCGCAAACGAGAGAGTGGGGATACCTCAATGACTGTTTTGCGTCTTTTTTTTTTTCTTGTTCGTTATTAATTTAGTTTTTTCACGCCCCTTTATTTTCTTCGTTTTCCGTGTTTAGTGCTTTGGTAGTGATTTTGTCTTTTGTTGTATTTGTCTGTCATTTTTCATTCCTCTTCCTTTTTTTTGCCATTTGTTTTGTTTCATATTTTCATCTTTTATAGTTTTTCATTTTTTTTGTAAACGTGAAAATGCAAAACTGTGTAATAATGCACGAAAAAGTAGAAGAGAATTGTACCCAAAGTGGTATGCTGATGTCCACAAGGAGTAGGTGAGGACGCCGGGTAAGTTTTACGTTTCTTATGCCGATCAACATATTTTTGAGCAACGTGCACCAAGGCGGGATATTTACATGCACTCTGGCTTGTATCGTCGCTCTAAAAGCATATCTACCCTGGGGATGGATAGTTTCAGAGTGAGTGTGGTTGCTTTTAGACATTTTTATCTTAAGGGAAATGTTTATGAAGAGATGGCTTAGTTAATAATGATGTGATTCAGGTTTCATCTTCAAGTTGCATTGATAACCCTGACAGGTAGACACATACAAGAGAAGTTACTGGTGCGAGGCGAGCCAAGGGAAGGGATGGATGGGACACTGGCTGGCCGAGAGGGATGAGAAAGATAGGAGGCGATGGAATGGAGAGGAGAAAGGGGATGGGAGGATTGTTGAAATAAATGAAAGAGATGACAAACAAACTGAGAAAAAAGGACAGTAGGTAGGCAGGCTGAGAGGAAATAATGAAAGGGGATCGAGATGAGAGGAAAAAATTGAAAGGGTCGAACACTGATTACAAAGAATGCAGGCGAGACAAGCTGTGAGAAGAGATGGCAGGAAATGACGGTACTGCAATAGAAATTTGGAAGTAGAGGGCAGGTGGGGTACGTGGGTAGGGCTCAGCTCGTGTTTAGCTTGCCTAGTGGAGCCTGCACGTCGAGTTTACACAGAGGGTGAGAGCAAGAGGGTGGTGTACAGGCCCCCCCCCCTCTCTCTCTCTCTCTCTCTCTCTCTCTCTCTCTCTCGCCTGGCTGCCTAGTGTAATCTGTTTCACTAAGCCGTATTCCCTTTGTCTCATAATAGGGTGGATTGCAGGGTACGGGAAGGGAGTTGTTGTGGCATTATCATCTCATTATGCTAATCCTATTTTCACCAGTAAATGGGAAGGTGACTATATTGCTGTGAACTTCTCATTACCTGACCGTGTTTCTCACTAATTAATGAGGTATATAATTAGCATGCTTTTATCCCCTTCAGTACGACGACATTTTATATTTGTTTTTGCTACGGCCAGATTTTTTTTTTTTAAGATTGGAGAGAACCCTCATAGTGAAGGGGTTAGAAAGTCTCCAGAAATCCCTTTAGTACGACGAGATTTAATATTCTTTCACGCGGCGATTTTTAATATTCTTTCACGCGGCGATTTTTGTTGACTTTGGAAGAGACCTGTAATCTTGGGAATACAGTAGAACAAAGCATTCGGTTATTGTGATGTTCCCAATAAGTTAGCAGTATAGCAAGATGCTTCTCCGATCCCGTTGTATATTCTGTTTTCTTCAAAGGCCATGCCTTATTCCTGGAAGAAATGGGACCAGAGGTGAACTTAAGTAGTTTTTGTACAGTTTCAGACTTTGGGGAAAGTCTGGCATAACTGACGTTGTTATGCCAGGTGAAAGAATTACTGAAACATATCTAGGAAAAATAATGAAAATTAAATAGGATTAGTGTCTTAATTTATCACTTTTTTGACAGGTTATTGGAGTATTATTTACTTAATTATATATTTGACAAGAATGTACGGATCGATACTTGGCCTGACATGAACTGAAGATTAAGAAAGAGCTTACCTCAGCCATGGCAGACATAATTATTAGTGTGTCTTTTAATGCCCTTGCATATGTTCGCACCATGTCGATTTTACCGATGACATGATTTCACTGACCACACTCGTAGCCATTACAAAACTTAGACTTTCATATGCATCACACATCCAAGAGACATCCATTCCCCATTCAAACTTAACCAGCAAAGGGTAACCTGTGGATCTCACCAGTCCTCCGAGAAGGTCCGGAGTCCCGCACTGTACCTAATGTTGACAGATTCAGATACAAATACAGATATTCAGTAGGATGAAGAGGAAGTGCAGGAGCGAGATCAGTAAAGGTAGGCCACGCTATAAATGAGCGGATGGGGAGATGGTTGACTGAATTGGAGAAGAACTGGTAAGACAGGAAAGATCGACACTCTCTGACCTCACGTGCCAGTCCGTGCTAACTTCGCATGACTTGAGCAGGTCAGAGGCGACATCCTAATCACAAGTTTCTGGAGCGACGTCAGTACCTGAATATTTGGTGAGTCGTTGTCATCGTAGTCGTTCCTTGTGTCTTTCCCACCCGAAGCTATCAGTTGTCGTCCTCATTGTGATACTTTATTTTGTTTTGTTTTGTTTTTTTACTTGACATTGTCGTGAGTCATCGTCGTCGTCATCGTTCTTGCATTTTTCCTACTTGATACCATTGAAAGTCGCCGTAATTGTTATTCTTTGTCATCTCTACCTGAAACTGTCATCGTCGACGCCTTCAGTGTCTGAAGTTGAGATGAGTCGTCGTTATTGTCTTTGTCTTTCCTACCTGAACTTGCTTCCAAGTCGTCTTCGTCATCGTGGACATTTTGTATCTTTCCTACCCGACATTGTCATGAACCGTGGTCGTGATCGTCGTTGTCTTTGTTCTTTGTCTTTCTTACCGAAAGTTGTCGTCATCGACGTCTGTTTTTTCTTTACCTGTCCGCCGTCGTCGTTGTCGTCGTCGTCGCCGCCTTTGTTTCACTCCTTCCTAAAACAATAGTGAATCATCATCGTCCTCATGTCATTCCCCCCCCCCTTTTTCTACCACATCTCTGCTGACGTAAACTTCGCTGAAAAAATAATGCCACGCCTCCAAGGATAAAAATAACCTTAGCTAAAAAAAGAGTAAATATGCCTTCCTTTCTGTGCTGTGTGTATTCTTGGCCAGATTTTCCTTTATGCTTCTTGTCACGTGAAGCCCATTTTTCTTGCATTAATTTTGGGCTTAAACCTTCAGTCATAATTACTTGAAACTGTTAATGTTTCTATGCAGGTATTTTAAACCATGATGTTCCACTAATAATTACAGTAGACTTTCCTAATGAAGTACGATTAATTTTGTATCTGTCGTACCATTTTAAAAAATTAGTTGTGCTAGAATTAAAGAAGGAGTAGAAACTGCTGCAGTAATTAACTTCCTCATCATGATGGTGTTTATCATTTCATTCTTGGTTACGCCATAAGACTATGTTTTACCTGAGTGGAGATATTTCAAACAGATGGGATCAGCAGTTTTCATTAGGCTTTTCGCAGCTAGAGGTCCATTCTTAGTTTTTAAAAAATCGTCTGGTAGTAGCGTGATTAACTCAGAAAGACATCTAATGGCAGGTTGGTTTAAAAAAAAAAAAAAAAAAAAAAAGTCAACTTAGTACCGATCAGATAAAAAGTTTAGAAAATGTGATATAGGTTTGAAACTTCTTTGAGTAAGCAGAATGCTGAGTGCTCAGTACTGGGCTGTCTGCTCTCTCTTTTTTTTTTTTTTTTTTTTTTTTTTTTTTTTTTTCTTGACGATGACATCCGTATTTTACCATACTCAGATCATTTTGCTCAGCTTACGGTAGTCTATTTAAACTTTTCCTTTTTTATTCAACATGGAGTAGGTTTTACGAACTGGAAGACTGTTTTATATGTATATTATATATATACACACTTAATCCTTAAGAGGACATTCCTGGATTGAATGGAATCGTCTAGTAGCATCAAGAATGAAATATAAATGACGTTCTTGAACTGAAGGAATTAGTGTTATGTTGAATTCAGACCAAAGTTTTCGGTTGATTACTCAGTGTGTTAGAAAAGTTACTGTGCAGTAGAAGAAACTAGCTACATCTTACATGTAATTCACAACACTACGCCTTGCATTACCACACCTCAGTCACCCCTCACACTGCCACATCTCACACAATTTACATCTCACACCGCCAAAAATTCCACAGTCGGTTTTTACTTGCACTTTACCACACTTCACACACCCGTCTCACCACCACATCGCACACTGCCACACCTCCCCTCTCCGTGCACACACACACACACACAAACACAGCCACAGATACACAGCCATATCAAAAATTTATCGCACTGCCACACCTCTGTCACATCTCATACTTCCACACCTCTCATCTCCTATTGCAGAGAAATTTTTAACATCCTGAATAAGTGAGTAGCCAGTGATCGTGAAGCTGATGCAATTTACTATTTCACCAATGCCTGGAAAACCCATTAATTTTATAAACATACTAGCCTGCTTGAAATGGACTGGGCGAAAAGCTACGTCGTTGTATGGGTTGTTATGAGTAATCCTGTGCCAAGCGAATTGTCGGACATAATATATTGTGCTGTCATCGTTATCGCCAGTTTAGTGCTAGCATCATCATGATTATCATCATGATGTACGTCATGATCATCGTCATCATTACCATCACTTAGTAATAATAATAATAATTTTCCACCTCATTATTTTTAGTTGTTTCCCAAGCACCCTATAAATAAAACGCCTTCCCCTTCTGACGTGACATCCACAGCTTTATCTCACCATCAGTCTTAGCACCAGGTAGTTTAGCCAACAAAATATATATTGTCTCTCTTGCTTATCATGCAGAAATAATGGACGAGAAATTCTTAAGCACTATTTTGTTTGTTGTGTTTTAGTAACCACGGATTATGTTTTGTTATATCACGAATGAAACCAGTCAGTAATAATTTTTTTCAGTATACCCACGAGTGTTTTTACTCAGCTTAGGAAAGATCTAATGGAATTAATGAAGACTAAATTCTTTGCATCGAGATCGAATAGTTTCTCCTGAGCTGAGCAAGGTCGTTTGGAGATAGCAAGAATAAAATACTCTGGTCTAAAAGTGTACCTTCCGAAACACAGGATCAGAACCTTTAAAACTTTACTTCTTTAGTACATGATTAAAATCGTCTTAGCGTTAGCAGTAATGAAATAGGTAAGGCAGCGTTCAGTAAAGGGGTTGATGAAAATTGATATTCCTTCAATCAGAAAGCATGTTCTGTCGCATTAACCACGTATTATTTGCCGTTTGATCACTCATCGTGTTACATTACGTAGAATCGTGGAGAAATCTGTAACCAGAATTTACCATACTTATCGATACATACATGACCAAGTTCAAAATCATCGAAGCTGTTGGTACCAGTAAAATCACCTGACGTCATTGCTCTGAAAGGGCTAATGATACTACATATATCATAGAGGTTCTCAAGAGTGCCTGCGGGCCAAAGGAAGGGGTCTGCAGCCACGGGGGAGATTGAGAGAGAGGGGCGGGAAAGGGGAATCCATGTCACCTCTTACGGCGCCCCTGCGACCTTGACCCGCCATTGGCACTTGTCTGCTTGCTGCTGGTGACGTCATTGCTGACGTCACTGCTGCCTGGCGTGCTGGACGGTGGCAATAAAGTGGCGGTAATTATTTGCAGGGGTGGGGCGGAACGGAGAGAGAGAGAGAGAGAAAGAGAGAGAGAGAGAGAGAGAGAGAGAATGATCTGGAGTAAAAAATGTACGTTCAAGAGAAACACAAATATGGCTTGAAAGACATTTTTTTTTTTTTCTGCGTCTATTGTCCCGGACTGTATCAGTAAATTAAAGATCAGTTTTGTTTTCCATCGCTACGAGAAGAGTTTCCAAGCACAGGAATTATTTTCAAATTTCAGATATCTGGGGTAGAAAGAATTGTGCCGGAAGAAAGAGTCTGGAATTCCGTTTAGATGGCGTAAGATTATTAATATTTTTATAAAAGGGATGTAGTCTGTTAGTAAATCTATACTACTGTTTGTGTCTGTCTTCTTACCTTTATATTTTACCCGTGTACTTACCTGTCCATATGCCTATGTATGTTTGTCTGTCTTTACACCAATGTCATTGAGTTTATTCACGATGGCTGTGACAGAAGTATCTTAAAGCTCTCCATCATCACCTAGTTATCAGTCTTAAATTCTTTCCCATAAATTTTCGGCCCTAACACTAGATATAATTAGAAATGCCAGCAACTCGAAGTTTCCAAGCATTTGATAGGAGGTCATTCCCTTCAGTCGGGCAGTGTCTGTTGTTTAACTCTTGCTGTTCCCAGATGATATTAACTTGGGAGAGATCTTTTAATGCTGTGAGAATTAGATGTAGTGTCCATATAAATAACCCCTCCGAAACCATGCTTTTATATCATCAATGCTTCCTCTCACCAGAAGGTTATGTTCAGCTTCAGACAAACTTGTAGTACAAAAGGGGTTAGAAATATTCCAGGTAATCCTTTCATTATGGAGATGCTTTTTATTTTTAGTTTTGTCGCAGCAAAACGATTATATTCACCATAACAGAATAACAATTGCAACAAAAGAGGTTAGAACTGTCTCCATGAACCAGTCTTTTCAGTGTAGCTATTTTTGATACATGCTGTTTGTAATTGCTTTCGCCAGACAGTTTTATGCAGCTAGGGTGGTACATATGATACTGATGAGGTCAGGAAGAGTCTACATTAAATGATCTTTTATTAAAATACCATTCATTGTATTCATACTACCGCGTGATGGTTTCATTCATTTTTGCCAAAACTTTTGATACCGAAAGGGTTAATCTGCACTAAAGATTATTTTCATAGTACCATTTATTATTATTATTATTATTGTTGTTGTTGTTGTTGTTGTTGTTGTTGTTGTTCTTCTTCTTCTTCTTCATCATCATCATCATCATCATCATCATCATATTATTATTATTATTATTATTATTATTGTTATTGTTATTATGTAATATTAATGCCCCCGCGTACAATATTATTCAGCTTAGATAGTTCAAGCAATGAGGGGATCAGAAACAACCTCTACTTAATAATTTTTTCCGGTACAAAGAGTATTCTATTCCTGCTACTGCCATACGACTTTAGCCTAACTTCACCTCACAAGACCATCCTAACACCCTAACTTAACTTAGCCATTAAAATTCATCAAGAGACCTGTAAGCTGAAGGCATTGGAAGTCCTTCTTTATGTAAGCCTTTCAGTATTATGCCGATTATATATCATTCGGGATGCCTCCGTATGCTTGTATTTATTTTAAGAGAGCCGTGTGGTACTGAAGGGATTAGTATTCAGGCAGAGGAGGGAGTTGCAGGGAGTTAAAATCCTCTGGGGTGCAATACGGCAGACTTTAGGGAGAGGGAGGGCGAAACTTTGTACGGCTCCAACTTTTTTCACTGCTCGAAATAATCTTGGCTCGTTCTACCTCTCCCCTCTCCCTTTCTCTCCCCTCCGCCCCGTATATTGGCCCCCTCTCCTCTCCCCAGTCCCCCCCCTCTCCATTACCCTCACACACATCCCCACCTCAACCCCTCCTTCAAATCTATTCCTACCCTCAGCCTCCACTCGCATCCCCAACCCTACCATGTTTTTTCATTTGCTGTCCCCTCTCCAACTCTGTCACTCCTACTCGTAACCCCCCGCCTTACCCCCATTCCTACCTACACCTCACCTCCGTGCTTACCCACACATCGTTATTTGATCAGTTCTGCTCTCTCCCCATCCCTCCCACTCCATCCCCACCCCCACCATTTTCTGTAGATTTTTCTGCCCTGCCTACATCCACGGTCCCCGCCCAGAGTCTCCACCCTCATCCCCATAACTAGCCATCACCCCGACTCATACCCACTTCCCATCCCCACCCAAAACGTTATTTAGCTCATTCTCCCCTCCTCAACTCCCCACCCACTGCCTCTACCCTCACTCCCTCTTCCACCTTGTTGTATGGTCGCCACTCGCGTCGCTACCTCCTTCATTCCCCATCCCACCCCACCCCATCCCATCCTCAACTCCACCCACGCCACGAAATTTAGTCTTCCCTCCCCCACCACCACCACCACCACCATTATTTCAATTACTCCGGGACCTGTTTTTTTTTTTTTTTTTTTTTTTTTTTTTTCCAGACTACTAGCAGACGCTTTTATTCAACTTTCGTATGATGTGTAGTTGTAAAGATGTGAATGAAGGCTGAATCAAACACCTCTCGTTCGAAAAGATGACCCTACGGTGAATAAAATCATCAGGAGAAGAATTAAATAGAATACGTCATTGAATTGAAGGGATCAAGGGAGCACTAATCTTAGCTCTAGGGTAGGGTGTGTGTGGTTGGGGTGATGAAGAGGGTGGGGTGATGAGGGAGGGGGGGTGATGAGGGGGAGGGGGTGTAATGGTTATGGATGAGCTCTATGAATGCAGAAATAATTATGATAATTACTTGGTCGACTGACCTGGGATCTCTAAATTACCCTGTTGGTAGTTAGTGAAGGGGAAGAGGAAGAATACAAAGGAATACAAAGGAAAGCAAACAGCAACAGACTTCATGGTCCATTCGTGGCTGCTTGTTACTGAGTAGACTTTCACTACGAGATCCAATTCTACATGCTGGGGGATAAGGCTTGTAATGCAGGAAGGAGGAGAAGGAGGGAAGTAGAATGTGGATGATAGTTGACGGAAGTAGCTTAGGAGGAAATGGAAGAGGAGGAGGAGGAAGGGAAGTGTAGCTGGAGAAGGTTGTGGGAAGGGTAGCTGGGGAGGGAGAATGGGAATGATAATTATTAACGAGGGTAAGGACGAGGAGGGGATTGAGTTTTGGAGGAATAGAGAAGGATTAGGTGCGGGAGTAGGGATGAGGGGAGGGAAGTTTAGTTGAGGTAGGGAAGGGATGTTCAGTTGAGGTAGGGTAGGGAAATTGACTGAGAGATGCAGGAGAGAAAGGGCATCATCTAAGAGGGGGAAAGGGGTAGGGACAGCTGGTAGATGGAGCGGAGGAGGATCAACTAAGGAATATAGAAGACAGAAATACGGTTAAGATGGATGGAGAGGAAGTTTTGGAATACGGAATAGAGGGAGTAACAGATGTTTTTGTTCCTGCTCGTGAGGGGGATAAACGAAGGGAAGGTCACTGTGCTAATTAAATCATTAAGAGATATAATCATGTCTGCTTGATCATTATCCCCATGTTATTTGTGGACTGCAGTATAATAATGTACCGTAATTAGGACATATATTCACGTTCTTCTAATCCACATTATTACAAAGTAATTTGGATATTATATTTATGCATCCAAGAGATCCCAGGTTCGATTCCCGGGCAGACCACCATACCCTTGAGCAGGGTCTCATTACCCCAGCATACTCGCTCGTAGAGTTGAAACAGGGAATAGGATTTGTATATCGCAGGTTGCTTGCCGTAGCCTGGGTTACATTGGTCGAATCAACGTCGGATACGCTACGTTCTTCAGACCGAATTTATCCAAACAAGCCAGCGAGCATGGGTGTGGGTGGGGGAGTCGGGGTGGATGGAGAATAAGAGAAAGAGTGTGTGAGTGAGAGAAGCAGGCAAACAGACGGACAGAAGTAAATCTGTACAATTGCTTGCAGTGTTCGTGGATGTGTTGAGTCTTTTACGTTAGAACACAGTGCCACAGTGTTGCCACACCGTTTCATGAGATACCTAGGTTGCTGTGTGTGTGTGTGTGTGTGTGTGTGTGTGTGTGTGTGTGTGTGTGTGTGTGTGTGTGTCATTAGTTTTTTGCAGATTTGGGTGTCTTTCTTGCTGTCTCTAAGCTATTACATTCAGTTTGTGAGACTTCTTTTTGCCAGAGAGGTTAATGGAGCTTGTCTTTAATTCCTTCACAAGGAAAATAATTGCCTAGTGTTAGGGAATAAAATGCAGAAGATACTGTCGTAGTGAGCAGTTTAATTTTTCCCAGTTTATCATTATTATTCATGCAAGTTATCATTCATATCATGCATATATATATATATATATATATATATATATATATATATATATATATATATATATATATATATATATATATATATATATATGATATGTATGAAATGATGTTTCTGGCTCCCCCGCTCACCTTTCATTCCTCGTAAATTGCCTCTCCCTACCAGTTTATTGTCTTCTTCCCCTCCTGCAATATCCACCAGGCACACTCCTCCATTCCCTCTCACACTCTTTTCTCTCCACTGCGATATCTCGCTTCACTCTGTCCTTTCACCTTTTGCTTCCTTCTCTCATGCTTCCTTCTCTTTACAGGCCGCCTTTTTTCTGTGCTAGCCAGTCACTCACTCTTTCCCCCCCTCCTTCCTGCCCTTCAGTCTCTTTATCTCTCTGTTCTCACTTCTGCACTTCAATCTTTCTCTCAGTTTTCTGTCCCTCCTCTTTCAGCTTCGTTTTCCTAGGTCATTCGTGTTTCTCCTCTCTTCCTATATATTCTTTCTCTTGCATTTCGTCGTGATTTTTGTGACTTGTATATTGTTATAGTTTCCATATGCAGTTTCGCTTTGATAATTTGTTTATTTCATCTTTCTCCACTTGTCCTTGTCTTTTAATATCCTCTCGCTTCTCGCCTTTCTCATCCTTTTTCATTTTATTCTTCCTTTCTGCTATTTCTGGCCTCTCAGCGTTGTGTTTTATCTTCTCTTTTCTTCCAATTCTCCTCTGTCTTTCTTTCTATACCTCCGTTCCTTACTTCCGGCCTCTCTCTCCTTCTTCCCACTTTATTCATCCTTTTCCATTCTGCCATACCTGCCTTCTCTGCTGTCTCCATCTCTTCCATTCCACCCTGTCTCTGCTTTCCTATCCTTTCTCTTCATCTCTCTCTGTTCTCTTCTCCTCACTCCCTTCTCCTCCCTTCTGCTCTCCTCGTACCTACTTCATCTCATCGCTTTTGGTTTATTCTGTTCCTCTCCGTTATTCCTGGAGTCTCTGAGCCACCTTTCATATTTCCATCTCTTCTTTCTCCCTCCTTCCCTTTCTCTTTCCGTCTTTTCTTCCTCTTCCCTTTTCTTCCTCTTCCTTATTTTTCTTTCTCTTCCTTATTTTTCTTTCTCTTTCCTTCTCTTCATCTTTCCTTTAT
>NC_137045.1:4926574-5096574 GCF_032717465.1 Coenobita brevimanus
CTTGTGTACGATGGCAGTGATAGAGGCATTGATGAATAGGTAAAGCTGTCAATATCAGTTGACTGAGAATACCTACCAAGGTGATTAGAGCAAAGTTAGTTTGATTAACTTCTGTATGTAGTCTGTGTTTACCGCCAGCTTAATATATTCCCAGTGAGACTTAAAAAAACAACACGTGTAAGTTACATGCAATTAGACAACACAGTTCCAGTGCAGCAAACAGACTACTGACCTGCCTACTTGCCTGCCCGCCTGCCTACCTACCTACCTGTCTGCCCATCCTCACCTTTATTTACCCTGCGAGACTTAGCACAGATAAGTTAATAACCAGGTAGTCGGCAGCCCTAATCAGATGCAACAAATGGTCCCTGTTAGTTCGTAAGTTAAGGTTACAACCCTTTATCTGTTTCCATATATCCATATTGTATCTCCCTACTTACCTGCCTACTTACTTCTGTGAATGTCTATATCTTCATGCCTCTCAAGACTCCTTACCTACCTGTTAATCCATCTGCCTGCCTACCCACCTTCATTGTGCCAAGTCTGTTTACCAACGTATTAATCCATCAGCTTACCTACCTATCTTCCTGTCTGCCTACTTACCTACCTACTTACCTACCTACCTACCTACCTACCAACCATTCAGTTCTCACCTGCGCGACTCATAAGGCAGCACAGATGAATTATAACATGCAGGTAGACGACAACTAATCCAGTGCAACAGATGGCTCAGCTCGCTCGTAAGTTCTCGTTATGGGCCTTTATCATCCGACTGCGCGCACGACAACGGACGCTGAAAATGCATTACGAATATTAGAGAGAGAGAGAGAGAGAGAGAGTTATATGTGATGTTGAAATGAGCGGTGAACCACTTTGTCGTGCATCATCATAACTGCTGGTCGATGTGGTGAGAGTGGATGTCAAATGACGAATGTGGTGTCGAATTATGACATCACCGCCATAGATAACCGTCGTCATTTTATTTTCACTTGGGGGTAGGGTGAGGTTTAATGATGCTTTATTTTTTTATCTGAATATGAAAAGCGGAAGGAGAACATATGAAGTATAGGAAAAAAAACGTACACTAGACTACAGGTGTCCTCCATTCGCAAAAAGGCTGTAACAGATGGACCTGAACAGCACCTGGTTGAAGTTTGGGAGGAAACTAATCTGGGGAAGTGAGCTGAACCCACCGCCTAGATCGTATTGCCTGAAAAAAGGTGCCAGGAAAAGAAAAAAAAAAAATGCTCGTGTGACACCGCCTTTACAAAGCCACAAATTAGCAGCTCCGTTACATCCGTGTCCCCAATTCCTGCGTGGCATATGCGTGAGGGAAGGCTGTGAGTTCCGTGTTTAGTCCCTGCATGCCGCCATTTCCACAGTATCAGCAGGCAGAATTATCCCCTTCCCCGTCAGCTGTGGTCGGGATCATTACACTCTGAATACTGAATACTTCCAGCTGGCTCAGTTTTGGGTTATCGTGGTTTCTCGCGGTCGTTTAGCAACTTCACTATGATTTTTTTTTTTTTTTTCAGTGATAATGCTACATCATTGTACATAACTCATACGGTACGATTACATATTTTTCTATTGTTTTTTTATATTTCAGACTTTTTTTTTGGGGGGGGGGTGGGGAGGAGTTATTTTTAGTATTTGTGTGAATCTTGGGTTTACCTCTATCGTTGGTCATGCCCCGCCCCTTTTTTTTTTTTTCTTCCCTGTTAGCTGACGTTGCTTATAGTTGTCCCTGAATATAGTTGATTCCACCCCTTTAGCTGACACCACCCATATAACTGACTCTCCTTATACCGGACTCCACCCCATGTGGCGAGTCTACCCCTTTCTGTTGACTCGATCTCATTAACTCACATTCCTTATAGCTGACCCAGCTCCATTAACTGACTCTCCTTATAGCTGATTCTCCATACTGTTGACTCACCCTAAAGCTGGCTAACTGTCCATATAGCAAACACTTCTTATAGCTGACTCCACCTCTACAGCTCCACTCCTCTAGCTGACTCCCCCTGTATAGCTCACCCCTTACAGCTAACCTTCCTTATAGCCAGCCCCACCTCTATCGTATAAGCTCGTCCCCTCAGCTGCCTCCATCCCATAATGTAACTTCAACGCTTCATTTTACGAGTTCCTTGAAAAATTGGCGTTGGTGTCGGAAGGCGCAAGTCTCGTAAGCTGGCGGGGAATAGGGCCATAAATCAAAGGCTGGAGACGCTTATAAAGGCAGGACATGAGCCAGGGTATGGGAAGCCTGTCCTCACCTTGGCGTCTTTTGGGATGAGGAAGATGGGTGGTGGCGAAAGATGGGATGGTGGGGTATAAAGATAAGTGTCGAGAGGTAAAGTGCCGTAGTAGTAGTAGTAGTAGTAGTATCAGTGCTATAAGTGTATGGTATAAAAAGTAGTGCAGCTTGTACTGAGGTAAGGTAAAATTATTGGAGTAGTGCATGACCGAATGAGAAGGTGTAGGATTTGGTGGAGTAATATGTGGTACTGCATAATGTATAAAGGTACAAGGTATAATGCAGTAAGGAAATAGAGTACAAGTAGCGTATAATTTAAGAACATCAGAAGATACAGAGGCGTAAAGTAGTAGAAATGAGAGGCAGTCTGCAAGGAAGAAAAAAAATGCAACGCTGAAAGATGTAGCTTGTAAAGGATTATTGTTGTTGCATAAACCCGGTCTGTTTGGCCAAAAGCAACTGCATCTGTGGGACCGTCCTGCAGATGCATTGTACTACATACACCATGGAATGATCAGGCGTCCCCTTTTGGTAGATAGCACTCACCAGGATAGCACCACCACATCTAAGCTCCTCGCCATGGCTGGGGTAAAGGAAAACAGTTTATGATAGTGAAAAATTGGAAAAGATAAGGTCACGAACCAGGAGTGCCAATATGCCCGTCTCGCCAGCGCATCTCGTCATATGGACCAGGAAGATATTAGTGCAAGACAACGTTACACAGATTGTAAAGATGAGAATACAGCGGTGTGAAGCTTGGTATATAGCTGTAAGAAAATATAATTACTGAGTTGGGATTCAAGACGACAGTATATCTTGGAACTGGAGGAGGCGCAGGATACGACGCTTTATGAAAAAACTGTGGTATGTAGTGTAGTAATGGGAGATATAACGGTGAAAAAAAGTCTCTCTAAGTTATCTGTCTGTCTAGGTATCTGTTGTCTATCTGCGCCTTTCTGTATATAGAAAAATAGACATAGATAGATAAATTGATAGATGTATTGATGAATGAATCGATAAATGCAATATGGCAGTGGATATCAGGAGCTCGAAAACAGGGTGGGAGTAAAAGCAGGGCATCCTCTTTCGAACAGGTAAGAACCGTATTGGTGTATGATATGACGGTGCTGCATTTTAAAAACATACGTCTACTGTAGGATATATTTGCAGCATAAGCACAGAAGTGGGAGATAAAAAAAAAATGAAAATCTTGTATCATGGCTTGGGATATAACGACAGCGCGTCATGGGACGAGGAAAAGACATCGATGTGACATATGACGGTATAGTATGAAAAAGTGCATCAGAGGGGTATAATGCGTTGTGCTGGGACATATTCTGACGATTAAGAATATATACATACGTTATAATTCAGACTGACAGCTCATATTGGTGCAGAGAAGAGAAGCATGGGTGTAAGATTAAACGGTATACTATAAAAATGTTGCAGGGTATTTTAGTTTCAAGTATAAGTAGCTTTAATAGTTACATGGGACATAGCAGTGAAAAATATGTGGGTATTGAAATTCAGAAAGACAGTGTTGTTGAAGATCGATAATTAGTGTTTTTTTGGTCTTCATCACCTTTTTATTTTTATCCTTTCCATTTCCTTTTGTCTCAGCACAACTCTTCGTCTCTCTTATTTCTAATTCACACTTTCTTCATAACCCTTTTCATTCATTCATTCTTCCCTTCTTGCCGTTCATTGTTATTCATTTTCTGCTTCGTTTGCTCTTCATCATTCTCTCTAATCCTTCCCTCCCTGACTAAATCATCATCCAAACCATCACTGTATTTAATATCTCCATTTTCTCCACTTCATTTCTTACACTCCCTTACTCTATCCCTCCTCCAGTCTCTTACTGTCTGTCTTCCGTTTTCTTGCCTTAGCTGCCATATTTCATATTCTTTGCCACTCTCGCCTCTCTTTCCTCTCCCCTCTTCTTGCTTCTTTCACCCTCTTCTCCACTTTCTCATCCTCACTCCTTCAGTTTCATCCTCTCGCCTATACTCCTACCAAGATTCCCTCCCTTTCCCTGACTTATTTTTCTCTGCACCCAGTCTCTCTCAGCCGACTTCTTTATTACCTCATTCCTCCTTCTTTAGACTCCAGTTCTGAAATCCCATCTTTCTTTCCTTTCGCTCCTCCACTTTTTCTTTCGCGTTCCTCGCTCCCACCCACCTTTCACCTCCATCACTGCGATTATGTATTGGTTTATTCTTCATTCTTCCAGACGAATTTATTAACTTTGATATAAGACTTCTAATTGAAGGGGTTAATAAAGGCTGTATCTAACCCCTTCAGTTCCAAATCTCTCCTAGGCTGAACAAAATCGTCAGCTGAGAGCAAGAAATGAAGAGGAATACTGGTCTTCGGGCTGAAGGGGTTAATATCTCTCCTTAGCTATTCTCCGTCACTCATCGTTTTCCCTCTTATCCCTCCAGTACCTTCTGTCCTTCACAAATCCATCCCTTTCCTACTTCTTTCCCACCTACTTTCCTTCCTTAGTACTGTCCATTTTCTCCCTCAGTCATACCTCTTCTTAACCTGTCTTTTACTTCTCCCTTACTTTCTCCCTAACTACCTTACTTTCGTACCTACTCTCATTCATTCCCCCTTTCCTGTCTCGCTCATTCCTTTCCTTCCTTTCGTCCTTTTTCACTCCCTCTTTCCTTTCTCTCATTGCTTTTCTCTCAACCCTTCTCTTTAATTTTTCACTCTTAGGCTCATTCCTTTCTTAATGAATTCTCGTCGCTTCTCTTTTTCTCCTATTTTCATTGCTACCATTTTCCCCCTACTTTCTACTTCTTTTCTACCTCATTCCTTTCTTTTGTATCACAGACCTTTCTTTTCTTACCTTCTCCCTCCTATTCTCCTCCATTTTATCCCTCTTTACCTTCCTTTTCATATTTCCCTCATTCCTTTCCTTTCTTACCTCCCCTCCCCTTTTCCACTAATAATTCCCTTTCTCTCCAGCGAAGCTTACTTACTTCTCCCTCACGCCAGCACCTCCCACAAAACCAATAAATTCAGAGGTTTGCGTCAGAAGGTGCAGACAAATGTCCCCAGGAAGGAATGTCGGGCAGTGCAGTGGAGGTATTTTCACTCCCCTGTTTCTCCACTCCTCAGTATTTCTGCATGATCTTTGATTCGCTCCTGACTAAGCTTTTACTGCATATATATTTTCCCTTTTTTAATAGCTGTGCAGTTTTTATATAATTCTTCAGCTCTCGTGTGTGTTTCTCCCCAGTTCTTTTTTCACATTTTTGTAATGTCTTATCCTCATGGTAGTTTTTATATTTTTCCTGCAGACCAGGAAACGGGATTTGAACTTAGTACAGAGTGCCGTGGAATTACGGTTTTTGTCTGTATCGAAAGTTCAGAAACAGCTATTGATATGTGCCGGTGTTGCTCTTGTTATTGCAGTTGTTTGTGTAGAGAATGTCCATAACTCAGACAAGTAAATGCTATGTAGTCTTTTTTGTGTACACTATATACCACCTTTTGTTAATATGGCTGCAAAGGAATATGTGCAGCATGTTTGTCGAATACATGGTCAAACGTAAGATCGATTGGCTGTGTGGTTCTATGTGAACATGGTATGGGTAAAAGTCAGTATTGTAAGTACATGAGTGTTTTTATGTGTATCTTCAACTGAGTGAGATTGGAATAATTAATTGAAATTAACTGCGTAATAGTAACTAAAGATGTGTTTCTCTAAGGCTTCGTAAATTCCGTCAGCCTGAGGTCGTCATTTAAAATTTTATTGTTGTTACCCTCTGACGACTTTATTCGGTTCAGGAAGCATCTCTTGTAGTGAAGAGGTTATTGAATGCTGTCTGCAACTTCTTCATATGAAAGAATCTCTACAGTAAGAAAAAATTAGCTGTTGCTAGCAAAAAACAAAAAGATGAAGAAAAAAAGAAAAGATGAGGATAAAAAAGCACCATAGCTCAGGGGTCAATACAAACGAGGTCACTAATCCATTCAAGGCGGTATGTCAGACATAATTATGAAGCGAGATTCCAGTCCGATAGATTATGTTTTCACTCCTGTTTGTCTGTGTGTCAGTTTGGCGTCCAGCGGATTAGAGTTGACATAATAATCAGTGGGTCTTGATTAACATTTGGGGGGATTTTCTTGGTGGCGGTAGGATGAAAGTTTTTGATTTTGGTGGAATATGCCAGAAGACAGGGAGAATATGGAAACTTTTTCAGGTGTATTCTGTAAGGATAACACTTCACTAAAAAACTATATCAGAGCTGACGGGATTCCAAGCCCCACACTCCTGACGCATAATTTAGGTTCTGAAATTGCTTAGAATACAGTGTGTTTCCACCACTGGCAAAGCTTACAATTGGTCGAAACTCACATATGAAAGGCATTGCGAATCTCGTCCTTCAATTACCCTCAGAACAATCAAAATGCCTGAAAGAGATACTTTTACCCAAGGTCAGCGCGTCCAAGCGAAGGTATTAGTTCTGCATAGTGTCCATGTTGTTCATTGAGGAGCGTAGCAAGACCTTAATATTTTGACTATCTTCAGATTCTATAAAGGTGCCGAAAAGGTTTTAATTGAGCTCGTGATTTCCACTCCTTGACATCCCTCCCCCCCCCCCCTCCCCGCCCGAGTGAGGCCAATTTTCTACCCCACAGGACGGGGATTCCAAAGCTCACTCTGCGCTTTAACTTCGCCCCTCCACCCCCGCCGCTGCCCTGATCCCCGGTCGTGATGAGGTGGCTGGGGCGTGGGTGGGTGGCAGGAGGACCTTTGTTTGCAGCAAGGAATATTTAGGGAAAGTTGTGAGTAATAATGTACAAGATGAAAATGAAAAGATGTGGAAAGAAAATAAAAAAAAAGGTTGGAAACTTCTGAAATGCTGTAAATACCCATGTGCCTTATGGAACGTAATTAAAAATGAAAAAGATGGGAGGGAAGTTGTAAAAAAAAAAAAAATACCGAAAAGTAGGGATTTTAAAAATAATTTAGAGACGTAATGACAAAGATGGAAGAAAAAAAAATAAAAGTCAATTTCTTACATCACTCTTTCGGGTCCCAGAGAGAAGATTCAAGACCAAGCTACTTTAATTAAGATCAGTTAAGCTGTAGAAACCACTCCATGTCCTTTGTAGCGTTGAACGTGATTGAAAAAAAAAATCAGCCACCTACAAGTATTTCAGTCGTGGGGCATAATTAGTAGCGTTAATTAAAGGTAGAAAATTTGAAATATGGAAAGGGAATGAATGGTGAGGGAAAATAAGGAATGGAAGAAATGAAGATATGGATTGAAAATGCACTAAAGTTGATATGTGAAGTACTTTAAGAAAAACGAAGCAAAAGTGGAATTTGATGAAATTAATGAAAAGTACGTGTCACCAAAACTGGAGAGAGAGAGAAAGAGAGAGAGAGACAGACAGACAGACAGACAGGCAGACAGACAGACAGACAGACACAGAAAGGGGTAGGGAGAGTGTGTCTTTTTTTTTTTTTCCTATGTCTGTCTATTTTTTCTTTCTTCCTGTCTCTCCTCGTCGAGCGAATGAAAAATGGTCCTGCTAGGAATAAAAAACCCAGAGTCCCAGCCTCCATTAAGCTGAAGGAGAGGCCTAAATGGAATTAACTGTATCCTGGCCCCAAACTTTTTAGCCCCTCTCCTGCTGCCTTTTCCCGTCTCCCCATTTCTTCGCTCCCCTTCTCTTTCCCCTCTCCTTTTCCTCTGATCCTTCTCCTCTTTCCCTTTCCTTTTTCTTCTTCTTTTCCCACTAACTCATATTCCTGTCCCCTTTTCCATTCCCCACGCCTTTCAGTTTCCCCTTTCCTCTCGACCCTCCATCTTAACTTTTTCCTTCTTTTTCCTTTTCGTTTACTTTTTCCCCTTCCATTTGCCTCTCTCTTTCCCTCCTCTCTCCCATCTCTCATTTGCTCACACTTTCTCTTCCTCCCTCCTTTTCTTTTCTCTCTTGTTCCCTTTTTCTTCCTCTTCCACAGTCCTCTCCTTTTTTTTTTTTTTTTTTTGTGCCCTCTTTCCCATTCTTTCGCATGCCCCAGTCACTTCCCTTCTCTTTAGTCTTCTTTTTCGTGTTCCTTTTTCTCCCTGTTATGTCTTCCCTCTCCTTTTTCTCGCCTACCTTACCTACCTTTTCACGCTTCTTCACTTCGTTTAATCTTCCCGCTTCCTTCTGCCCCTCTCCTACCTCTCTCCCTGTCATTCTTTCCCCTTCATTCCCGTCCCTTAACTCGCCCTGCTCTTTTTTCCTTCCCTTTCCTCTCGCCTCCTCCTTCTCGTTTCTCCTCTCTTGTTTCTTTTCACCTTCATATTTTCCGGTGCCTCTGTTCTCCCTTATGTTTACCCTCAATTATTATTCCTTATGTTTACTCTCAATTATATTTATAAATTCCTCTCATAATGCTGCCACTCCACACCCTCTCCAGCGTCCCTAACCTCTCTTATTTAACAACCCGCTTTCACTAACCTTCCTAACCTTCCCCGCCTCCCTCAACACCTTTCAACGTTTTCTTCCCTTTTCTCATCAGTTTCGTATCTCATCAGTTCTTCCTTTATTTGTATTCCATGTCTGATTTCCTTTTTACTCCTTTGTCCACATTTACTTCCCTTCCTGTCAGTCGATTTTCTTTTATTTTCTCGTTACGTTTTCCTCTTTCTTTTCACCTCTTCCCCTTGTTTTCACGTCTTCTCCATCTTTTTCTACTTCACCCTCAATTCCTTTGCGCTGATTCCTCAGTTCCTTTCTCGGTTTACTTCCCTTTTCTCTCTTTTTATTCAGTCTCCCCTCAATCTTTATCTTTCATATCATTCCACTTCTTCACATCACCGACACATACACCTCTCCGTATGCAGTATTTCTTTACCCCTTTCCCTTTATCACTTAATCTAACCCATGCACAGCCTCTCTCATTCCCTCTCTCCCACTCACGTCATTCACTCACTCACTATATCTCTCACTTCTCTCTCCGTCTTACTCCCAGCCGCTCCCTTTCTCCCCCTCACTTCCTTTCTTTCTTTGCACCGTCTTTTTTCCAGGCCGTCGCTAAACCCAGTAACTTAACACTTGCTGTGCCATTCTCTCTCTCTCTCTCTCTCTCTCTCTCTCACACACACACACACACACACACACCTTGAGTTTTTTTTTTTTTATCCTCCCTTTGTCGCTCCATTTCCTCTTGACATTTCCTCAACTCTTTGTCTCTCTTTTTCCTCTTGACAGTTCCTCAGGTCTTTGTCACTCCATGTCCTCTTTCCTCACGTCGTTCTCTCTCCATTTCCCTTTTGACGTTTCCTCAACTGCATTCTTCATCTTTCCTATTATTCTCCTTTGTCTCTACACCTGTTATTATTCTGCTACACTTTATTTCACTTTCACCTTGTCTTTTGTGTGCTTTTTTGTACTTTCATTTATATTTCTCCATTTCTCGGTTCGCATTTCATTCCCGCCATCAATTTACTTCTCTAACTTCATTTCCCATTTCTTCCATCCTACTTCGTCTTCCTTTCTTTCCGACATTCTCTTTTCGTTTTAATCCATACCTACTTTTCACTCTTCTCTGTAATAACTTCATTCTTCCCAGTTACCCATTTTGTGTCTGTGTTTGATTATTTCCCAAATTTGTATTTTGTTCTACGTGTTTCTACTTCTCCTTTTTTACCCACCCACTCCCCACCACCATATATCTCCCTCCCCCTCCTCTCTTTTCCCTTTCAACATTCCTGCTTCTTTCTTTTTATCGCCTCAGTTTCCTTCTCTCCTCTTCATCCCCATTCCCCTTTTTGCTTCCCTATTCCCCAGTGTCCCCCAATCCCTTTCTCCCCATCTTACGTTCCGCCACCCTGGTCAGAATATTACATAGTTTCCAAAAATATGGGGGATGAGATTCTACAGTCTGGGAGGGAGGATTACGGGGAATGGAATTTAGTGAGAGAGAGAGAGAGAGAGAGAGAGAGAGAGAGAGAGAGAGAGAGAGAATAGCTGCTAACGTGTGTAAGTTAATACAGAAGTATACGAGTAACGGCAGTGTGATACTCGTATGTTCAGTCCCTTAGGCATGGCTACAGTAGTTGACAAGAGGCAGTATATTTTTACAGCAATTTTCTAATGAAAAGACAGAACTACAGCTTGTTTCACCTTTAATCACTTGGAAAAAAAAAAAAGTCAACCCGAAGTAAAAGCCGAAGATCTAGAAAAAAGAGAATATTCTTATGTGGGACATGGAATTGCTTTGAATCTTGTTTATTCGAGAAAATGAATTATATATATATATACGGTATATATATGTAATTTTTTATGTATTTATGTTCATTGTTTTATTCTGTATATTATTGGACTCTGCTAGTGGACATTAGCATCTTTTAAAAGATAAGGAGTGATGCCTTGAGTCGTAAAAAAATGAGATCACGCACAGAGCATTACGGTGATAACAGTAACGTAACCGACATGAATATATGATCATACCATAAGGGCTACATCATTAGTGGCTTAGTGGACGTTGTGTTAACATTCTGATTTGCGATGCCCCGAATCTGGGGTAGAGTCCAGTCGTTAGGCAGATTCCAGGTGGGTTGTGGCAGTGTGACCTTTTGCATACCAGAGAATGTTTGCTCCTTCTCTCTTCAAAACGATGGCAAATGCAGACCACACACACACACACACACACACACACACACACACACACACACACACACACACACACACACACACACACACACACACACACACACACACACACACACACACACACACACACACACACACACACACACACACACACACACACACACACACACACACACACACACACACACACACACACACACACACACACACACACACACACACACACACACACACACACACACACACACACACACACACACACACACACACACACACACACACAGAAAACCACCGCTCTGTCTGCAGCTTCTACTTGGCCAGCTTGAGGAAAGGTAAATTCTGGATACCACTTTCCCTCCGTTAAAGAAGTCAGGTCCTGCAGTGAACATTTGCTCAATGAAAATAAGAGTTAAGATCTTTAATGTATACTTTTCTGTGGACGTGATTTCCCTGTAGTTCGGATCCTTAACTATCAGGCTCCTATTACACATTCCAAGTAAATTGAATAAAATCAGTTTACGTTAGCTGTAATAAAATAAGAACGAAGGCGCGACCATGAGAGGGTCAACAAGAAATTTATTACCGATACGACAGGTAAATTCGTAGGAGAAGCGTAAAGGAAGAAGGAAAAAGGAGGAGGAAATTGACAGGTAGCAGACGTAGGTGTTAAGAGCAGGTGTGAGGAGAAGATTTAGGTGGCAGGTGCATGTGAACTGTGAAAGGCAGGTGTGTAAAGAGTTTCTAAGAGAGAGAGAGAGAGAGAGAGAGAGTGTGTGTGTGTGTGTGTGTGTGTGTGTGTGTGTGTGTGTGTGTGTGTGTGTGTGTGTGTGTGTGTGTGTGTAATTAATAATTATGTTTTTCTCTGTGCATGGAGGTTATGAGGCTTATGCTTGTACAAGTGTCTTAATCAATATTCCGTGGCAGGTGTCAGGCGTATATGTTCAAAGGGAAGAGCGACATCTGTGTCTACATATTGAGGCAGGTTAAGGTTTGTTAGTGTGGCAGGTGATGAATATATGCAGCTATGTGTGACAGCACAGATATTTAGTGTGCCAGTAGACGCGACGTAATGTACAAGAGTACAGTACGAGTATAAGGCAAATTTAACCAGTAAACAGAATAACTGCCAATAACCCCATTCCACGCCTATCTTATAGAACTACGTGAGCCAATTTCTGATGTGTATGAAAAATATTTGAATAGTTGAGAAATACCTGTGGGTTTTGACAAAGAATAGATTTTAAGTCAGTGCTTTATCACAGTTTAGAAAGAGCTTTTGGGTTTGATTCAGTCTAGAGGTGTGTCTGTTATGATTTAGAAAGAGCCACATTTTGACACAGTTTAAAATTCCATATTAGAATGCTTAGGTAGATTCCGTGGTTTTAGCAGTTTAGAAGGATCTCTGGTTTTGATTACTCATTTTATACTGATATTCTGTTTTTACACATCCTAGAAAGACCTGCAGGTAGTGACAGTGTAGTCTCAGGTTTTTGACACAATTTAGAAAGATTTTTTTTCCCCCTCAGTTTTAAAAAAATCCCCAGATCTTGAAAGTTTAGAAAGATATGGATTCTGACAAAGTTTAGAAAGAGCTGGATTTAAATGTAGTTCAGCAAGATATCTAGATTTTGACACGTTAAGACATATCCCTAGATTTGACTTCTTGACTTGGTACAGAAAAGTTTAGCTTTTGATACAACTTAAAAAGATCTGTAGGTGTTGTTCAGTTTAAAACAGTCTAAGTACTGTGGCAATTTGAAAAGATCAGAGTTTTGAAACTGTTTAGAGGGATTAAGATTTGTTAACAGTTTGGAAATATAAGTAGATTTTGAGTTTTGAAATATCTCCAGGTTTGCACACCTCATAAAATGACAGGGTTTTGACACAGATTAAGATCATATCCAGGTTTTTACACAACTTATAAGAATCTGTAGGTCTTGGCACAGCTAAGAAAGATCTCTCTACGTTTGACACAGTTTAGAAAATCTCGAGGTTTTGACTGCTTAGAAATCTGTAAATTTTGACATAGTTTTGGAAGATCCATAAGTTTGACAAATTTAGAAAGGTCTTTAGGTTAGGAGAAAAGTTAGAAATAATAGATTTGACAGTTTGGATACAGTGTAAAGGAATAATTGATCCGGATTGTATGTTTGGTAAGCAAGGCAAGTCATGAAGAAATAATGAAAAGAAAAGAAAAGAAAAAGGAATTGTACGGTAGCTAAGTTGGGCATTTTGAAATATTGTAAAACGTGTGTGTGTGTGTGTGAATTAGAAAAAAAATGAAAGAATTTGTGCGATAGCTAAGTTGGACACTTGTGAGTATTATAGAACAGGTGTGTGTGTGTGTGTGTGTGTGTGTGTGTGTTTGTGTGTGTGTGTGTGTGTGTGTGTGTGTGTGTGTGTGTGTGTGTGTGTGTGTGAATTAGAAAAAAAATGAAAGAATTTGTGCGATAGCTAAGTTGGACTCTTGTGAGTATTAGAGGACAGGTGTGTGTGTGTGTGTGTGTGTGTGTGTGTGTGTGTGTGTGTGTGTGTGGTTAAAAAAAATCTGATTATTAGACATTATTTTATGTAAATCAGGTGAACTATGGCGTAAGAGTTGTAAGAGAGCTGTTAGAAGTTTGTAAGGGCGATAAAATTCAGATAGATCAGAAAGCAGAGGAGAATAAAGCTAGATGACAAACTGGCAAATGAGGGAAAAAAAACAGGTGTGTTGGAAGAGTAGGAGCGTTAGAGTTCGTGTGTGTTGGAAAAGAGAAATATAAGAGCCAGGTGTAGAAAATGGACGTGGAGTATAGATTCCGCTGTAGAATGTAAGCGAAGGGAATGAAACTTATATTTATGACACAGATCTGGAGAGTGAAGATCTAGATGTGCAGTATCAGATAGGAAGGGGAATATTAGCGCTAGATAAATATGAACTGCAGAGGACATAAGAACCAGTTGTATAATGAATTGAGGGGAGATAAAATTCAGATGAAGGGCGCAGGTAGGGAAAATGAAACCCAGGTGTTATAAGGCAGGATACTGTCATAAAAAGCCGATGTGTGGAACGTGAGGGACCGGTGTGTATGGCCCTACCTCTCTCTCTCTCTTGGTCATCTGGGTCCGTGCTGAGGAGGATGGTTAGTGGTATAAAAGGGTGCTGGGAAGCGTAGAGTGTTGCAAGGAAAATAAAAGTAGAGAATAAAGGAAAGACAGGTCATGAGAAAAAATGATACTTGATGTGAAAAATGGGATGCGATGAAACCAGAACAACGAAGGACGAAAGAGAACAGGTTCAGAGAAAATGAAATGAGATTTGGTAAATTCCAGTCAAAAGAGGGTAGGGAAATAGAAAGGAGGATGTAAAAAAAAAAGCTGAAAAGCACAGACAAATGAGAAGAAAAAGATGTATAGATAAAAAAAAAAAAAAATGAAACGAAATGGGATAGGGAAAAAAAACGTAAGGAACAGGTGTGTGTGTCTGTGTGTGTGGCCTTCCCAGTCTCCCCTGCTTGGACAGGATAGAGGAAAATAGGGGAAAAATTAGAAATATAAAAGTGAAGGAAGAGAACTGTACCAAAAAAAAAAAAAAAAAAAATGACTAGAATGGAAATGAGAAATATCAGTGACAGGTGTGTACAGCCCTGCCAGACTCTCTTCTTTGGTTACCGGGGTCCATATTGAGAAGGGATGAGTGGTAAAAGGATGAGGCGGATAATAGAGGTATGAAAAAGAGACGGAAAAAAAAATGAAAAGCAGTGAAAAGAGTTAAATATGAAGGGGGGAAAGCAATTGAAAGTAGGACAAAAAGTGGAAGAATAAGCGAAGAAAGACGACATATGGAAAAGGAAGTGGACAGAAAAGATAAAATGACTGAGAAGACAAGGACGATGAATGTAAAAAAAGGAATACAATCAGGAAAAGAAATGGTATGAATAACAGAAAATAAGGGAAAAGGCAACGGAAACAAAGAACGGAAAAGAAAAAAAATACAGAGCAAAAGCGTATAATATTGAAGGAAAAAGTAGAATGAAGACTACCAAGAAAAAACGCAAAGATTAAAGTTAACTCTCCCTCAACCCCACAAAAGAGGTAAAAAAAAAAGGTGGATTGTGTTTTATCGCCCCTAGGGTTTGTCTTTATGGGGATGGACGCGTTTTAAGAGTGTGTGTGTGTGTGTGTGTGTGTGTGTGTGTGTGTGTGTGTGTGTGTGTGTGTGAGAGAGAGAGAGAGAGAGAGGAGTGGGGGGAAGATGTAACTGTAAATATGGTTGTGGGTAGAAGTGGAAATGTAGGTGGAAAAATGAACATGAGAAATTAAACTTGATCATCATATTGATAATAAAAATAACCCCAGAAATACATATTCATCTTGATCCTCTCAATAGTCTCTTCTTTAATCCGGTGGGAAGACGGGCAGACAGACAGACAAAGGCCGAATATTAAAGGAGTTTCGAGGATAGCGAGAGAGGGAGAGAGAGAGAGAGAGAGAGAGGTTCATTAGGCCCCCTTGTCCAGCCTAGGGTACGAGGGTATGATCTCAACAAATTCAACACACTTTCTGTCTTTAATCTCTCTCTCTCTCTCTCTCTCTCTCTCTCTCTCTCTCTCTCTCTCTCTCTCTCTCTCTCGATTACCTTGTCTCTTTCCCTTTCTAGAGTTCTCCCTTCCCCTCATTCCGTCCTTCTCCTCTGACTTAGCTGTTTCGCCTTCTTCCCTCACCCTTTACTCCCACTTCTCATCAGTGTCCCTTCTCTTCCCTTTCCCCTCACCGCTCTCCTTCTCCGTCCTCTCACTTCTCTTCTCTTTCTCCTAACTTCTCTTTTTTGTCTCTCTCCTCGCACTTCCATCTTCACTCATCTCTCTCCTCACTTCCCATTCCTCTCCTGTCCCCTCCCTCTCTCACTTCCCTCTCTCCTCATCCCTCCTCCTTCTCATCACACCTGTGGGGAAGGTAATGTATAACATTCATAATTTATAGATCTGTCTGGTTTTTATCATTCATTTGCCACTGGAATATTATGACTCAAATGGGAGTGTTGTGATGAGGTCTGGTTTAACTGCATTGATATAGGATTGTATGATTAATACTTCTTACTGTATATTTTAGAATGTATTTAATACACAGCTGAAACAGTTACTTTGTATAAAGCATGGTAGATAAAACCAAGTGCATTGTCTCTTTGTGAGTAAAAATGCCCAAGATTTCCATAGTAAGTAACAGTGCCTTTTTAACATTGCCTTAATCATGTCGCTAATTACCTTTGCAACAGTGGTGTCTTGAGTAACTGTGCCCGTGTATCTCTGCCTTTATGAGTACCGGTAACCGTAATTATTATTGTAACTGCCTTTGTGAATAACAGTGCCTGCATGAGTGGCAGTGCCTTCATGAGTAGCAGTACCATTTTAAGTAACAGTGTTTTCATGAGTAACAGTTCGTTGTGAGTAACAGTGCATTCATGATTACTTGTATCGCTGAGTATTCCTTGGGTTACCCTTTTTTTTTTTTTTCTGCCTTATATGCCTTTAGATTATGAGGAACAGTGCCTCTGCGAGTAAAAGGGTCTTCATGAGTCAGTGTTTTCTTGAGGTACTGCCATTGTGAATAAGAGTACCATTGTAACAATTCCTGTGTGAGTATGTGCCGTTGTAACAGTTCCATTGTGGCTAATAGTGCGATTGTGAGTTACAGTTAAAAGTGTCATTGTAACAGTGTCCTTGCTTAATGCCGTTGTAAGTGGCATGGTGGAACACTGCTGGTAAACGTCAGTCTTTATTCACTCTTCATAGATGCTGGTCTTTTAGCCTGCAGTTCGTCTTAATAGTACAGTTATTATTATTTATTATTATTATTATTTGCGTGGGCGTGACTCATACCCTTGCGTTCTTTGTGTGTGTGTGTGTGTGTGTGTGTGTGTGTGTGTGTGTGTGTGTGTGTGTGTGTGTGTGTGTGTGTGTGTATCTATCTGAGTGTGTTTTTCATTGTTTTTAACCTTTTACTTTCAGACTAATTCATGTTCCTCTAATCTTTCCTTCCCTTCCCAAACTGCGCAAAATAGAATTGCCATCTATTAAAACAAATCCCTATCCCCAGCAGAAGTAAATCACCACTCTGATTGTAATTAGGGTCATCAGCCTGTTACTAATGGCCCTGACTCACCATAATTAGTTCTGATCGCGTCTTTAATATCTCCTGGTCCCAAGTGTAGCTAATTACGGAGGAAGGCAATTTAGTTAGAGGTTGCGGTATATTTGGAAGTGCGGTACGATGGCTTTTGGTGGTAGTTGGAGATGCGAGAGTTTAATGGTGCGTTATTTGTAAGTTCCAATAGGTATAAGTTTTGGTAAAAGGTGCGTGAATTGGAGTGCGTGGTAGTTGAATGTGCAGTAGCTTGATGGTCGGATGGTGCTGGTTATGTTATGTGATTGTGATAATTCGATGGTTGGGTGGGGCATAGTTTTTATTTGCCGGGCATAACCAGACAAATAACTTTGCTCACCGTATATATGCCTTTTGCTGGCCCAGTGTTTCGTATGCTAACAAGTTTCTTTTTTCTCTCTCTCACTTCCAGGTGAGTCTCCCACGTCATTGCCGTACGTGTGGTGGTAAAGGAATGGAAGTGAGTGAGTCAGGCTGGTTTTTACGCTGGTGTATCTTGTGTAGCCTGTATCTTCTGGCAGAACCACCGTCAGTGAAAAAAAAAGAAAAAAAAAGGTAAGACATTGTAAGGAAGTGTCATTAATTATTTAGCTGTTACGTGAAATTTAATGTTGAAGTAGGAAATGTAAAATCTCTCTTATTGTCTACAACTGAAGATTGAACTAAGCCCTAGAGAAACACACACACACACACACACACACACACACACACACACACACACACACACACACACACACACACACACACACACACACACACACACACACACACACACACACACACACACACACACACAGTTTTTGTTTATTGCATGGCAGTTCAACCGTTTAGTACCCTAATGAAGCTTTATTGATTGGTGCTTTGATGTGGTGAGCTGGTGGGGGGATGAAATAATTTGATATGCTTGAGGGACCTAATTATTTGGTTCTGTGTTAATGTGATGTGACAGTGTGGTGTGGTAGGTGCAGTGTGATGTGGCGTTAAGCAGTGTGTTGAACAGTGTGATTTGATGGTGATAGTGTGATGGTGTATTGTGATAGATCTATAGCATGGTGTGGCATTGGAGTGGTATGATGTCCTGTGGAATACTGAATGATACTAGTGCTCACTTACTGGTATTTACATCCTCTCTTACATTCATAGTCTGTGATTGGTGTATAATGTGTAACCCTCTTGCTACCATCAGACAGAGTTATTCAGTTTCTCATTGGCCTTTCTTCCTTTAAAACCTTTTTAGGGTCGAAGATACGTCATGGCTTCAGTATATCTTGCTTATTTGACGTCGCTAGTAGAAGAAACACAAGTGTCAATAGTTAGACATTATAAGTAAGATTGAATAACTACTCTAGATAACCATAAACCATACTGAAACGAAAGAATTGTTGCTATCCATTGTGGCCGAAATAGGGACGAAAGAGAGTGATGAAGAACGACTCAATTTACCTAAGGTTTTCATTTGGATACTAATGATCGAACATTTAACTGTATCGTGTATTACAGATATTTAAACGGTTCAGGAAGTCGAGATAAGACTCTTGTCAAAAACAGGTCTCTCCTCTTATATTATGAGAAAGCTGAATGAATTTAGATGAACAGTGATAATTGACAACACTGCATATCCACCCATACCTTCGTCTTTATACGGGCTCCTGAATTAGTTTCATGGATTCCTTCTTTGCATATCACTGTTTCCAACTGGCTATTCGTTTCTTTCCAACATGTTTTCACCTTCCCTTTTGTCACCCCTTAACCATGCCCATTTTCTCAATATTGGGGAAGTTGTCTCCTTACCATACTTGGTAGTGTGTGCACATTCCCCATTCCAATACTTCTTACACTCCCACACTTTGCTCCTCTTGTCCAACTGTCATTCTCTTCTTGTTTCTTTCATCATTGCCATAATTTGGTTGTTGTTGCTGTTGTTGTTTTAGTAAGAGAGAAAAAAAGTTGGGTGTAATTCACAGAGTAACATCATTGTGAACAGCAGCATTGGAATTCCTTTTGGAATGCAGTGTAGATAATCGCATGATATATACCTAAACTACCCGTATCTGTGTGACGCCGCGTCTTGTAAGGGGTGGCTTCGACATAAGAACCTCCAGTTACATGAGTGTCCTACTCAGCAACGATAAATAGCGATATATAGGCCCCTGCGGCCAGCTGCCACACTACCTTGATTACCTGTGTTTCGTGTGCTAACGAGGCCCAGGGGACCTGCACACCATTTGACTCGCGCCTCCTCTTGGTTAGTTGGGGTGGTAATGCGGGTGATGGATTGCCTGTGTGTGTGTGTGTGTGTGTGTGTGTGTGTGTGTGTGTATTTATAGGTATCTGTATGACTTGTTTGATGACTTGCAGGCAGGATATCAGTAAATGTATATTACGGTTATGCATGTATGTATGTATGAATTTCAAGCCTTCATATATATATATATATATATATATATATATATATATATATATATATATATATATATATATATATATACATATATACCCTCAGTTTGCTTGCTTAATGGTCGCCTCTCACACCCCTTCCCTGCGTAGCCCCGTCCCTTGTATTCATCACCATTATCTTCACTCTTCACTCCTTCCCACTACCACTACCTCCCTCCTTCCCTCTTCTCTCCCCTTCCTTTCTCTCTCTGTTCTTCCCTCTCCTGTTCCTTCTTCCCTTCTCTCTCTCATTCCCTCTTCTGTCCCTTTTCCCTATTTCATTCCTTCTCTCGTCTCTGCCCTACCTCCTCCTATATCCACTCTTTTCCTGTCTCCATCTTTTCTTCTTCACTCATCTGTTTCCTTTTTCTCGATTCCTGTCCTTGTTACCTTTCCGTTTTTTATTTCCTTTTCCCGTTCCTTTCCCCTCATCCCTCTCCTCGTTCCTGACTACGTCTGTGTTTTCCTCTCCACATCTCCTAGGTTTTCCCTTTCGTTTTTTGCATAATCTACACTCATCTGCATTCTCTGTTCCTTCTCCTTACCGTTTTTCTCTGCCTTTTCTCCATCCTTTCCTCTTTTTTTCCTCTTCCATTCTGATTCTTTAGCGTCTCCTTATTTTTCCAATTTTCTTTCCTGCTGCTTGACACTCTTCCTTTCTCTGCTCCATATGCTTGCTTCCTACACTCTGCTTGCCTCTCCTCTCCTGTGCTCCCTTCTCTTCCCCTCATTGCTTCTCTTTCCCCTTGTTTTGTGTTCCCTCTCCCTTCCTTTAATGCTTCCATTTCCCCTTCCTTCATGTCTCAATTTCCTTCTCTTCCGCCCATCAACCTTGTCATACTTCCCTTTTACTTTCCAGTTTGTTTTCATTTTGTTTTTCTTTTAGCTTTCATCATCGTATGTTTTCTTCTGACCTTTCTCAACTCGTTTTTTCCCCTCTCTCTTTGTCCATCTCTTCAAAGCTCGTTTGTTTCCCAGTCTCTGCCCTTCTAAACATATTCCTGTCGTATTCCCAGGAATTGAACCCTTTCATGTGGTGACACTGATACAACCGGACTGCTTCACTGTCTTTCTCCTTCTCCTCCCTTGCCAAATTAGTCGTCCGACGTTAGCTGGATTTTAAAAACAAAGTTGGAATATTGTGTTGAAGTGTTAAAGTAACATTTTATTTGAAAATTGGTTGATTCAGTACCACCAACTGCAACTTAGTTTGGTTTCACGTGCCAAATCCAGTAAACTGTATCAGTCTGCCCTAGAAAGGGAAAACGAGTTTTCTTACTTAAGCTGGAGCTTGAAAGAAAACGTTGCCCACCCTATCAAGGGTTAACAATAACATTGTAGAGAAATCTCGTATATAAATTCTATGCATTATGTGTTGTTGTCGGTAATGTTTGACATTACCTATCGTGACTAATAATGTCTTGGGGAATTTTTTTGTGCATATATGTATACCATTTTGCAAGATACCATTTCGTTACGGGCGCCATACGTACAGTTTATAAGTGACACTTTGACTTTTTTTTTTTTTTTTTAGTCAAAAGGAGTACCTTTCAGGTACAAGTACGGTAGTTATAACGTATAAATTAAGAAAAGAGTTTTAGTTGTGTCTTCATCCATGATACGCAGCTTGAAATCATGGAACCCTTTTTTTTTTTTTTTTTTTTTTTTTTTAGACCAGAGGTTTCCAAACTATTCCTGGTCATTCCCCACATTTGCCACAAAATCACTGATTCCCTGCCAGCCTCCAAAAGGGATAATCACCCTTTGGGAAATATTTTAAATAACTTGGTCCTAGTGTTATTCGCCTCCATACGACGGAACTTTTAAACAAGAAATTGGTAGTATTGTGGAGATTGTTTTGTTTGGGGATATTTAGAGATTTTGTATGCGTCATGATAATTATTTGTGGCCCAAACTTCTGACCTTATTCTGTAAAAGCACAGATTGAAAGCCAAAAAAGCATTGGCCCCAATATACATGAAATCTACTCAGGGATGGATCCAGGGGGGGGGGGAATGCATCCCCCCCCACCGGCCATGCATCATTGAATAAAGAGGCAGTTTCAACATTGAAATATCAGTATGTCGCGTCAAGTCTTTGGTTGAATCAGCGAATCAGACCCCCCCCACCGAAGATTCCTGGATCCACCCCTGAATCTACTACCTTGGCCATTTCGGTCTGATCACTTTATTCTCCCCATGGAATATCCAGATTTTAACCAGACGGGAATTCCACCCGTTTAGGAATCTCAGGCCTAGACTCTTACCAGTATGTACCCACCATCCAATCCTTTGTTGTCCTGTAAGGAGCACAGGGTCTCAGGGCTGTAGGCAATACAGTCCAGACATTTGAGGCGAAGATGAATCACAAAACTGCTACCACTGCACAAAAATTAGTTTTAAAAAATATCTTGTGTTAGAGATAGATTACCTTGTTGACCATGAGACGCCAAAAGAACAAAAGTAACTGCTCACTAATTTATACTCTTACCTCTTGCAACTGTTCACTCATTTTTGCTTTTATCACCCCCAGTGCTTAGAATAGCCATTTCCATTTTTGAACTTCAGTATTTAGATTATTCATCCCCCAACTTCACCCAGAAAAAATTCCAGGGAGTTTGGACTGCGAATTGAAATGCCATTTTTAGGATATGGATTTTTTTTTTTTTTCTGTGCTCTGGATCGAGGGTCTTTCTTGAGCCTAGGTCTTAGTTTTTCTTTTCGTTTTTATTACTTCATTGCGTACTTATTCTGCCTCTTCCTTTAATTGTATGTCCATTTCCCCGCATTGTTATTATTTATTCTTCAGTCTCTGCATACCTATTACAGTATAACACTACTTTTTGTATAAATCCCTGACTAGTGTCCTGTGCATCACTCGCTGTTTTCACATTACTCACTACAGGCTCCCCTTTGCCATTCGTGCTTACCCAGCGTGAGGAAGGGTTTACTCTCTACCACTCTTCCTCTGAGACGCTTTGTGTTTTTTAACACTCAGCATTCGTTGGGAGTGGTGTGTGGGTGGGGGGGTGTTTTGTATCTAATTTTTTTCATTCATTCATTGCCAGACGCCATGTATCCCAGATGGGGTGGCCAATGGCTTAGAGTTAATTGTTTTACAGGGAGGGGCACTAATCCTCCACCAACCCCACTTCTAATTGCTGTTACCATTTTTTGAAGAGTATGTACGATGGTGCGAAGGCTGCAGTGCGTGTGGATGGTGAACTAAGTGAATTTTTCTCTGTGAAAGTTGGTTTGAAACAGGGATGTGTCATGTCTCCATGGTTGTTCAATCTGTACATGGATGGGGTAATAAAAGAGGTACAAGGTAGGGTAGTGGATGTTGGAGTGGCCCTGGTGAGAGAGGATAGTGTTTGGAAACTCCCTGTACTGTTGTTTGCAGATGATACTGTGTTGTTGAGTGAAGACGAAGGGGAGCTGCAAGGCTTGGTGGATGAGTTTGAGAGAGTGTGTAAGAAACGGAACCTAAAGGTGAATGTAGGGAAGAGTAAAGTGATGGTCTTTGAGAGAGGTGAAGTCAGTGAATGTACAGCGAGGTTGGATGGTGAGGAATTGGAAAATGTGAGTACGTTTAAGTATTTGGGTAGTGTGATGAGTAAGGATGGAGGTTTGGAGGGTGAAGTGCTTGAAAGGGTACAGCAGGGAAGAAAGGTTGCTGGTTCCTTAAAAGCAGTGATAAGAAACAGGGAAGTGAGCATGGAAGTAAAAGTTACTACATGACAGTATTGTGATACCAACTCTAACGTACGGAAGTGAAGCTTGGACATTGTTGGAAGGACACAAGTCAAGAGTGAGAGCAGTGGAAATGAGTTATTTAAGAGGAGCCTGTGGAGTCACGTGGAGAGACAGGCTGACGAATGAGGATATAAAGGAGCGTTGTGGTGTGGATGTGGATGTGATAGGAAGCGTTGTGAGGAACACACTGAGGTGGTTTGGCCATGTGGAGAGGATGGAGGGTGAAAGATTGACGAAGAGAGTGTATGTGAGTGAGGTGGAGGGTGGAAGAGGGAGGGGGAGACCGAGGATGAGATGGAGGGATGGGGTGGAGAGGTATATGAGAGAGGGGGGTGTGAGTTGGGAGCAGGGCAGTGAAATGGCGGGGGACAGGGCGACTTGGAGGCGATTTGTTTGTGGCCACCCCAAACGGGATTGAGGCGTCTGGCAATAGATAGATAGATAGATTTTTTTCCCAGTTTATTCACCTGTTTATACGCTTCTGTAACTCCACCTTAATATTTGTCTATCAGTTTTCGGCAATCCATATGTCTGTCTGTAAATCCACCTCCTTTTTTTTTTTTTTTTTTTTTTTTTTTTTTTTTTTTTTTTGCAACCATTCAAAATAAGTATGTCTCTGCTGTGATTTTTCTAATTATGCTGTAGTTCCATCCAAATTGCCTATATATATTTATCTTTTTTTTTTTTTTTCAAGCAGCCATTATATTTTGTTACCATACCATGCCACTTGGATCCGTGTGTATCTATTACCCATCCATCAAAGTATGTACCATCTATCACATTAATAATCATCCTTCTCACTATCTTCCATCTTTGTTATCCATCAATCCAAATATCTGCTACCCGTCTGCCCAAATATTAGTCTCTGATATAAAGGCACGTTCTTCTTCCTTTCAGTCCTGTTTCGCACTTCCCTTTCATCTATATTTTCCCCATTTCGTCTCTCCCTTTATCCAATTCCTCCTGTGTCCTTCCAGTCCTCGATTCATTTCGTCCTCTGTTTCTGTATTCCGGTTTCTTTTTCCGTCTCGCTTTGTTCTGTAACACGTCTCGTTTTGTTCCTTTCTCCGAAAAATAATCTTGTATTCTCTCTCTCTCTCTCTCTCTCTCTCTCTCTCTCTCTCTCTCTCTCTCTCTCTCTCTCTCTCTCTCTCTCACACACACACACACACACACACACACACACACACACACACACACACACACACACACACACACACACACACACACACACACACACACACACACACACACACACAACTCTGAACTCTGGGGAAGTGTAAAAAAAAATGCTTTCTGCCTGTACTTTCCATGTAACCCGTCCAATACATGTCTTAATGACGTCATGCCTTTTCCCAGAATGGTCCCTGGTGTTTCCGTTGGATAATTATCGATAAGGATCACTTGCCTCTGTACGAAAGCTGTCCTAATATGCATCAAACAATATTCAAGCTATTTTACGTAACATCCATTGGATTACTCAAATCGTCACCTTTCATGTTCCATTCATTGCGATTTTTTTTTTTTAATACAAACGTTTGTTGTCAAGAAGCTGATGTGCAGTCACTGACTGTATGAGTAACAGTTCAGGGATTGGATGAACAACAATCGGTCATTAATTCAAAAGATGAGTATGATTACAGAGGCTTTCGTTCTGCAGCAGACTGCCTTAGGACGATGGCGATGACGATGATCAAAGTTCATTGGGTTGTGGTAGGAGTGAGTGATTCCTCGCCCTGTTGTTGTCAGATTCAGTCGACGAAATCGTGATTCAGTCTGATCCCTCCACGATGCTCTCAAGTCGATCTCCAACCAGTATAGAGCTGACTCATCTCTGGAGTCTCTTCATGGCTTCTGGATGGCTCAGGTCACGCATAAGTTACTATGTCGGGTTTCTCTGTGATTCTGTGGCAGTCTTGTTTCGTTCTTGTTTTTGAGCCATTATGATGATAGGGATTTGTGGCCGACAATAGGGAAGGTTGTATGATCGGTAAGGCGATGCCATGTGTAATTCTCGCCACGTGTACTACTGACTCCCACACCTGGTAACCACAAATGACAATTTGGGATTAGGAATGATGAAAAAATCCTACAAACTTCAGTGTTGTTAATATGATCTCTGGTGAATATAGTTATCTTGCGCTTTTCACAAGGATTTCCCATTTTACAACCCTGTTCTTTTCGAGTGCTGAGAGACAACTAAATGGGGCAGAAAACTACTGTCAGACTTACAAGTAAGTCTGACAGTAGGGTCAAAAGTTCACCTGCTATTCCTCTCCGCTCTCTGCACGTTTCAGACAAGTCTGCCACTTCCTTCCCCGACATATAATAATAAAAGGGAATAATCTGTTCTATTAGAAGAGAAGCATGCCAAGCCTCGATTGGTTTAAGAATGTTAGTGCAGAGGAAAATGAGAAGCATAAAAGTAAATTTCATGCTGACTAAAAGCAGTCAACTATGAACATAGAAATGTGTTGGCAGATTTAGTTAAGGAGTTTTAACAGGCAGACGAAATGGAGAAAAACTGGAGTTGGATTATTACGTGAACAGTTTTGGGATACGGGAAATTGTGCAGCTGCTTCCAACTTCCGTCTAGGTGGTTCTCAAAAGTGCTTACTATTTTGCTTTTTATCAAAGTTAATTCCACAAGGCTCGTTGCTCCTTGTTATGTTCAGGTGAAGGCATAAGGTTGGTGTCTGCGTGTGTCTGTCTTTCTGCTGTCAGTCTCATCCCATGCACAAAGGTAGCATGAATCTCTCTCTCATATACTGTATATATATATATATATATATATATATATCTTTATCATTCCTTGTGCCCGCTCTACCTTGCTATGCACACCCTGCCGACGAGAAATAAATATGTATATTTATGTCGTGCTGCGAAGCTCCCGGCTAGAGATCTTTGGCTTGCTTGCCTGTTGACGGGGCTTGAGTGTTGGCAAGCAGAGAGAGAGAGAGAGAGAGACGCACGTGTGCTTGCAGAAGCGCCACTGGTTGATTTATGTGTGTTGCTGTCTTCTGCTGCTTGTCTCACACACACACACACACACACACACACACACACACACACACACACACACACACACACACACACACACACACACACACACACACACACACACACACACACACACACACACACACACACACACACACACAGTCTCTGTCTGTCTGTCTGTCTGTCTGTCTCTCTCTCTCGCGCGCCCGCGCTCTACTGTAGTCTTTTTCTCAGTATCTGTTTCCCTCTTCCCTTGTTCCTTTCTTCTTCAGTCCGCCTATACTTTTGTAACTTCTCTTTATATCCTAGTATTTGCCCCCCCCCTTCTCTCTCTTTCTCGATGGATGGATAGATAGATAGATATAGATAGATAAATAGACAGATAGAGATAGATGAAAGTTGTGTGTGTGTGTGTTCGTCAGGAATTTAGTAACCAGGATCTAGGCAGCTCATTCCCTACATTTAAGTCAAGGGGAACCAGCCTTACTCGCCACAGGTATACTCCAACCATATTATAATTTACAAACCCCATCCCGGTGAAGTTCTTTACTCCAGGAGACCCCATGGTGTCATTTGCTTTTATGGTTACCACCCAGCGTAGTAAATGGTTTCCTGGGTGACGAAATGCCATATTTATTGTATGTATGGACTTCACATCTTTGCTTCTTTTCTTCCATTTTCTTTTCGCGAATCTCCTCTTTTTCTCCACGATGTCTTTTTCTCTTTTCTGTATCTCTTCGTCATATTTTATCATCTTTACTTTTCTGTTCTCATTTTCCTCCTCCCGTCTTTACCCCGTTATTGTATTTGTTGCTGTATTTCTTCACTCCTGCTCCTCGCTTCTCATTCTTCCTCATTTTCCTCCCTCCAGCTCCCCCTCCTGCATCCTTTACCATCCTCCTCTTCTTCCATTCCTTCCTCGTTTTCCTTCCCTCTCCTATCTCCTCTTTCTCCACCTTCTCTTCCTGCTCCTCTCTCTCATCCTTTGGCAAACACTTCCTTTTTGCCTCCTCTTGACCCACCTCTCTTCTCTCCGTCCTTCTATCATTCACGTTCTTCCCGTCCATCTTTCCTTCTCCTTCCTTCCCTAACTCTCTCGCTTCTCCACTTCTGTTCTCCACTCACTCTCTCTTCCATCCCCGCCCCTCTTCCATCTCTCTTGCCCTTCCCTCCAGTCGTCTTCCATTTATTCCATGCTTCCCTCTACTTTCCGTCCTCTCCACTTTCTTCCACCTCCCTTCCTCTCCAATCTCTTCTCCCCTCCACCGCCCTTCCTCTCTACTTTCTTCTCCCCTCCACTCTTCTTCCATCGTTTTTCAGTCTTCCATCCACTCCTCTTCCCTTCTACTCTTTTCCCCTTCCCCCCTCCTCTTCCATATCATCTGTCTTCCCCTCCACATTGCTCCTCTTCACTCTCTTTTCCTATACCTGTCCGCCTCCAGTTGTCCTTTGCTTCCCATCATTCTCTTTCTGTCTCTCTCCTGCTCCAGTCGTTTCCCCCCTTCTTACCTCTCCCCTTTCTTTCGTATTCTCCCCCAGTACTTCTCTCCCCCTTCGCTCCTCTACTATCCCATCCTTGTACGTCTTTTCCCTACACTGTCAGTCCCCTTTCCACTCCCCATTCTTCCACCTGCACTCTCTCCTTCTCGGCCCACTCCTCAGCTTCACGCCTCCTCCCGTCCCTTCCAAATAACTCACCTCCTCTCATTAGTTTCCTTAGTTTAACAGTCCTGAAGTTAACAAAGCGGAGGGTACGAGGAAGCCTAATATATGTTTACAGAATTTTCAGAGGACACGGAAATATGGTACTCGATTAACGTTTCTTTAAGTCATGTCAAACTGCTCTTGAGGGAATGGCTAAAGAATTATTGGCAAGAGTTTCTAGTCAGTTTAAGCACAACATATTTTTAGGGAAGTTTAATCATATGGACCAGAATGCCTAGAGGTTTGAGGGAATTTAATGCAGTACTAGGGTTTAAAATCTCTTTAACGAATAGCTAGCTTTTAATCCGTAGCTAAGCACTTTCAAGATGGAAAAGTACAAAAAGCGGACTTCATTCTTCTTCAGTGCAAGTACAGCAGTTGTGGAACATTACGTGTGCATTTAAACCTATTATTGCTTTACATCAAATATCTAATAGTGTAGCATTAGTTTTATACTCATCTTTTCCTACAAGATCTCCGTGACAGCTTTACTAGTCAGCGTGTTAATACTTCGCGGCTTTTTCTGTCTGCTTTGGCGGGAAGATGGGACAGATGGGAGGCAGTCGTATTGGCCTTGGTAGGAACCTTCTTGAATATCCTGTTTTTCATCGCGTAGAATAGATATTTGTTTAATCTCCCTCGAAAGGATCTGTCGGTCTGTTGCTGTTTGCTCCTCTTGTATTCTTGTCCCTATTCCATTCCTCACACAACCCCATTTCCCTTCCCAGTTGATTTCGTATCCCCCTCTAACTCCTCTTATTCTTCCATCCTCGTTCTCTTTTCCCAGCTGTTACAATCCTTATCCCCCTCCTCCACTGCTGTTTCCCCCTCCTCCAATGCTGTTTCCCCCTCCCCCTTCCCCGCCATATTTCTCCTTCCCACTGCTCCTCTTCACTTCTCTTGATAATAACCTCCAATATATTATAATTTTTTACCTTCATACGTTTCCTTTGTTCTTAGCATCGCCATCTGTCCTAACATTTGTCTTTCTCTCCCGTCCTCTTCTTGCTTTCTTTCGTCATACCTTCTTTACACATTTTTTTTCTTTTCTTTCTTCAATCGTTTTTTCTCTTGTTTCAGTATTTCCCCGTTCTTTCTTTCAGTTTCTTTTCCTCGCCTTTCATATCGATTTCCATTTTAGTATCTTTTTTCATTCAGTGGTCTCTATCCCTATTTTTCCTTCTTCCTCTTCCTTGCAGCTCTCGCTATCAATTCTCCCCTTTCGTCTTTTCTTCCTTTCAGTATTCTCTTACTTCTTCAACAGTCGTTCTTTCCTCATACCATCTTATCTTCATTCTTCTTGTCAGAGTCTTTTTCCTTCCCATTTTCCGTCATTTAATCCTTTTCTCTCCTCTTCCTCCTCGCACAGTTCTTAATCTTGTTATTCCTTCAGCTTTTTCCATTTTGTCATTCTCAACCCAAAATTATCTTCTCTCTTTCACCTCTTGTCCTTGTTCTCATCCTTTCTCTTTCCTCCATCTAACAGCTTGCCATCATCATCATCATCATCTGTTTCCTCGTTTTCCTGTGAAATTTTCAAGCACATCCTTTTCCCCCATGGTTAGGTGTACTTTCTTTTCCGAGCCAACACAAAGTCTGTGAAAGATTGATGGGGAGAGCTTTCATCTGTCATACTTTTTTTTTTTTTTTTTTAAATCACTGTTAATGTAACAACGTGTATCCGGCGACTTCATCCATGGAACCTTCTCAGTATGGGTCGTAAAACATTTTGAGGCTCTCCTTGTCCATATCGCTTCTTACAGTTCTCTCTCTGTCTCGCTCTCACGGACTTAATAACTGGTGTATCTCTTGAACGCATTGGTGTAGCGCTTCCACTATAAACAGTGCCGGGTGCGAATCTCATTGAAAAATTGAAATGCCGGGTGGAAGGAACATGCTCTTCATCCCAATCACCGTTCACATGTGGGTACCAATCGCTCATCTCGTCAGGACGCATTGTTCTATATGTTTATTTTCTGTTCGATTGCCCGGAGGTTGTTTTATCGTTCTTATCTCACACTACGAAGCGAAGATCATTTTCACTGTTAATAATGAAACAGGACGAAGTAGGTGTAATTGGTGTTCAGACGACCCACCACCGTCACTATCACCACCCCTCTTCTTCTCTCTTTGTTAGGATGGGCCGAGTGTGGATATCGGCGGTTGCTTAGTCTAATTTATTGTGTTATTTATGTTACAATCCGTAGTATATTTTTTTAACAAAGTTATAGTGTTACAATAACTTATTAGTAAAATCTAAACACAGTTGGTACGTGGAACTTGGCGTGTACATTCAAATTACCTGTACTTTATAAACTAGACAGGTAACAACTTGATCCTGCTCGCGCTTGTCTAGACATCAAGCGTACCAACATATCAGGTGGACTTAGTAACCGAGCAGTATTATTATCTTATTTATTTTCTCAGATTTGGTATGCGAAACTCTTACAACCATGTATAATTAAGTTCAGTATGCTTAGAAATTAACCAGTGCCATGCGTGATGGAAGTTTGATATGCTTAGAGATTTGTTAGCGTGTGGTATCTGGCCGATGTGATGTTGGCGTGTTGACCGGGGATGGTTGTTGCACCTGCCCTGGCCATCTCTTGTCGCCTCACTCACCAACTACCCTCTGTTACTGGCGGGAGCGTTGTGGTGGAGAGTTTAATTATTTTGTGAGTGATCTGAGTACTTGCTGTGTGATAGCGTGGTCTTCGAAGATACGATTGACTGTGGACGTTGCTGCCTTGGTGGTGATGTCCGTCTCACGGTGTGGAGGGACGGGGATCTAAAAAAGGGCAAGGTGAACTGTCCCGACATCCCGGCGCCTCCAGGAAGGTCGGCCATTTTTATCACTCCAGTTTCTGGGAACATCTCTTGTGATACTTAACACATAATCCTTCTACCTCAGTCATACTTGTTGTTTTCTAAATATGCGTATGTGATAATTAGCTTGATATAATGTGGAGTAGGACAGCGGTTATCTTTATTGCCCATTTACATGGAGCTTCATATGTTAACACTTACCACTTACCTGTCATGTATGTAATATTCATTATGGTGATTTAGTTTGGGGATTATTAGTTGGATATTATGTGAAGACGGGTAATGTCAGGATAGGTTGGTGGACTGAGTGATGTAAGGCGAGGGATGCTTTCAAACAACTCATAGGCCACTGACATGTAAACGTGTATTTTCTATTATATATATTTCTGGTAGATATTTATTTGGAGAGCATTTGGGAGATTGCTTAGTAATTACGCGAATATATGCATTAGTGTGTTAATATAATTAATGTAAGTGCTATGTAGACGAACACATGACTGCCAGATAGACTGGCCAGCCACGTGCTTGGAAGTTTGAGCTTTCACGCTCCTACCACGCAGCTACCCTACACATCCTCCACCCCTCTCCTAACTCTCCCCCTTCTTATCCACCTCCTGTCTTAGTTTCCCTCATCACCTTTAATATCTGTTTCCATCTTAGTATCTTTTTTTCTTCCATTGGCCTGTATCCCTATTCTCCTTCCTTCTTCCTCTTCCTTGCAACTCTATCAATTCTCCTCTTTCGTCTTTTCTTCCTTTTAGTATTCTCTTCTTCAACAGTCGTTCTTTCCTCATACCATCTTATCTTCATTCTTCTTGTCAGAGTCTTTTTCCTTCCCATTTTCCGTCATTTAATCCTTTTCTTTCCTCTTCCTCCTCGCACAGTTCTTAATCTTGTTATTCCTTCAGCTTTTTCAATTTCGTCATTCTCAGCCCAAAATTATCTTCTCTCTTCCTCCTCCTGTCCTTGTTCCCATCCTTTCTGTCTCTTTCTAGCATCTTGCCATCATCATCATCAACTTTGTTTCCTCGTTTTCCAATGAAATTTTCAAGCACATCCTTTTTACGGTCCCCGGTTAGGTGTACTTCCATTTCCGAGCCAACACAAAGTCAGGGAAAGATTGATAGGGAGAGCTTTCACCTGTCATACCTTTTTTTTTTTTTTTTTTTTTTTTAACAACGTGTATCCGGTGACTTCATCCATGGAACCTTCTCAGTATGGGTCGTAAAACATTTTGAGGCTCTCCTTGTCCATATCGGTTCTTACAGTTCTCTCTCTGTCTCTCTCTCACGGACTTAATAACTGGTGTATCTCTTGAACGCATTGGTGTAGCGCTTCCACTATAAACAGTGCCGAGTGCGAATCTCATTGAAAAATTGAAATGCCGGGTGGAAGGAACATGCTCTTCATCCCAATCACCGTTCACATGTGGGTACCAGTCGCTCATCTCGTCAGGACGCATTGTTCTATATGTTTCTGTTCGATTGCCCGGAGGTTGTTTTATCGTTCTTATCTCACACTACGAAGCGAAGATCATTTTCACTGTTAATAATGAAACAGGACGAAGTAGGTGTAATTGGTGTTCAGACGACCCACCACCGTCACTGTCACCAGCCCTCTTCTTCTCTCTTTGTTAGGATGGGCCGAGTTTGGATATCGGCGGTTGCTTAGTCTAATTTATTGTGTTATTTATGTTTCAATCCATAGTATATTTTTTAACAAAGTTATAGTGTACAATAACGTATTAGTAAAATCTAAACACAGTTGGTACGTGGAACTTGGCGTGTACATTCAAATTACCTGTACTTTATAAACTAGACAGGTAACAACTTGATCCTGCTCGCGCTTGTCTAGACATCAAGCGTACCAACATATCAGGTGGACTTAGTAACCGAGCAGTATTATTATCTTATTTATTTTCTCAGATTTGACATGCGAAACTCTTACAACCTTGTATAATAAAGTTCAGTATGCTTAGAAATTAACCAGTGCCATGCGTGATGGAAGTTTGATATGCTTAGAGATTTGTTAGCGTGTGGTATCTGGCCGATGTGATGTTGGCGTGTTGACCCGGGATGGTTGTTGCACCTGCCCTGGCCATCTCTTGTCGCCTCACTCACCAACTACCCTCTGTTACTGACGGGCGTGTTGTGGTGGAGAGTTTTAATTATTTTGTGAGTGATCTGAGTACTTGCTGTGTGATAGCGGGGTCTTCGAAGATACGATTGACTGTGGACGTTGCTGCCTTGGTGGTGATGTCCGTCTCACGGTGTGGAGGGACGGGGATCTAAAAAAGGGCAAGGTGAACTGTCCCGACATCCCGGCGCCTCGAGGAAGGTCGGCCATTTTTATCACTCCAGTTTCTGGGAACATCTCTTGTGATATTTAACACATAATCCTTCTTCCTCAGTCATACTTATTGTTTTCTAAATATGCGTATGTGATAATTAGCTTGATATAATGTGGAGTAGGACAGCGGTTATCTTTATTGCCCATTTACATGGAGCTTCATATGTTAACACTTACCACTTACATGTCATGTATGTAATATTCTTTTTGGTGATTTAGTTTGGGGATTATTAGTTGGATATTATGTGAAGCCGGGTAATGTCAGGATAGGTTGGTGGACTGAGTGATGTAAGGCGAGGGATGCTTTCAAAACTCATAGGCCACTGACATGTATACGTGTATTTTCTATTATATATATTTGTGGTCGATATTTATTTGGAGAGCATTTGGGAGAGTGCTTAGTAATTTCGCGAATATATGCATTAGTGTGTTAATATAATTAAGGTAAGTGCTATGTAGACGAACACATGACTGCCAGATAGACTGGCCAGCCACGTGCTTGGAAGTTTGAGCTTTCACGCTTCTACCACGCAGCTACCCTACACATCCTCCACCCCTCTCCTAACTCTCCCCCTTCTTATCCACCTCCTATCTAGTTTCCCTCACCACAATTTTTCCACCCTCACTCATCTACCTCCGCCCCTCTCCTTCACCTCCATTTTCCGTCGCCAACCCTCGTTGTCGCTCCTTCCCTCTTTTGCTTTTGCTTCACTTCCCATCCAGATCTCATGTACCCCCCCCCTCCCTTCCTGGTGTCTGTCCCAAATCCGCTGTCGCCTTTCCCCTCCTTTCCGTCATTTCCTCACTTTCCCACCTCGCGTCCAGCCGATTCAGAGAGGTCTTGATCAACTGTTCAGTTGAATACATACATCGCACATCGACTGAGTTTTTACCAAATCCAAAGTGCTGAGCATTGGCAGTAAATGCGAATATATATATACTCAGAATATGTACAGTCTGAATGAAATCCAAGGAAGAAAAATTATTCTTTTTTGTATCATTAATGGTGCTATATACAGAAAATTAAATTAAGCTCAGGGGAGACTTTTTGCCTTGTTGCTGTCACATGATTTTTATTTACAGTCTCACTAGTTGTTGCAGCTTGGAAGAGCACCCAAATAGTGAACGTGTTAATGGAAGATAAATCTAATCACTCGAGTTCCTAAGCTTAATAGAACAGTCAGGATGTGGCATGATTAAATGAAAGATAAAGTGACTCATAGACGTCCTTCCCAAGCCGAATGAAATTATCTAGTCATTCTAGTGTTCGGGAAAATGTAATAGTACCCTTCGAATGCATCTTCTGATCTATTTCTTATTCTTATTTGTTCAGTTCATCTTCCTGTGGTTCTTGTAGTTTGCCTTTACCTCATTTCCGCATTCCGCTTTCGTACACTTCAGTTTCACATCTTTATTTCCAGTATATTTTTGTGTTCAGATGTTGGCCTACACTCTTTCTTGAGCCATCCTTTCTATTCACTCTGTTCAGCCTTTCCATCTGTGTGTGGTTCTGATATTATGATTTTTCTGATGGTTTTACATTTTCTTGTATTTAATATCCTTATTTCCCCAGAGTTTTGATACATTTTCTCTCCAAAACCCTTTATTTTTTCTTCATTGTGTGTGTGTGTGTGTGTGTGTAAAATTTCATTTCTTTACCGCACTTCCTTCTGTTTTCATACACTGTAACTTCATTTCCTTATTTCCAGCACTTCTTACCTAATTTCTGTTTTCTCATCCTTCCTTTCCTCTTCCTTCCTTTCCTCTCCCACCGCAGTTCTAGTATTCTTTTTCCACACCCCCGTATTCTGCTTCTGTGCGCTTCAATCTCATTTCCTCCATTTCTAGCAACTTTTTATTTTCATTTTCTCTTCTTACGATTTCTGTCTTCTATTCCAGGTTCCTCCTAGTCCTCCTCCTCGAGAGTTTGCTTGTCCATCCACTATTTTTTTTTTTTTCATACTACTCCTCCTTCATATCTACCTTTCCTCCTCCTCCTCCTCCTCCTCCTCCTCCTCCTCCAGTTGCTCTTGAAATTGGTTCCTGTGTCTGTGTTGAATGGCTTCTGACCTGGCAGCCTGTCTCTTGCTGTTCTCTTATTTCTCCTCTTCCTTTAACCTTTATTTCTCCATTTAATTCTTTTACCCTTTATTTCTCTTAATTTTTTTGCTTTTCTCTTAATTTTTTTGCCTTTATTTCTCCTCTTAATTTTTTTTTACTTTTTTCTCGTCTTACTTCTTTGCTTTTATTTCTCCTCTTCCTTTTTACCTTTATTTTTATTGCTTCTCATATTGCCATCATTATTAAACTTTTTAAAGTAAATTTTTTAAAATATATATTTTTTTTTAACGAGTCACAGGAGTTCAGGTATATGAGAACGACACAGGTGTCTTGTTGATGCAGTTCTCCTCCTCCTCCTTCTTCGTTTTCTTGGTGAAAACTCTGATGTCATCCTTCTTCTTCCTTCCCCTCATCACCTCTCCTCCCTGCTTTTCGCCTCCTACTCGTTCTTCTCCAGTTGCCCTTGAAATGAGTTCATTTGTCTTTTCTGAACTGCATCCCACCTGGCTGGCTGCCTGGCTCTCTGGTTCTTCACGAACTTTGTGTTCGTTTATTTGTATCACTCCCTGTTCGTATACCATTATTAATTTCCGTCTCCTTCCTAAAATCGTTAGTGTTTTTTGTAAGTGTATTAAGGGTCTAGATCTGTGAGAACGACAAATGCTGATTGTCATGTTGTTGCTGTCGTTTTGTTTATGTCAGTTAAGTTATGCCCAACCTACAGCGGCCACTTTCACAGAGTATACTCCCTCCTCCCATCTCCAGCACCCACCATCTCATCCCACCCCACCCACTCCTGCCTGCCCACTATACATTCCTCCCCGCCTCCCACCTGACCTACAGAGGACTTTGATCTCTGGACCGTGGAGTATCGTTCCTAATCCCTTCTAAGGTTGCATTGTAAGTGACTTCTGAGGTTTTGTACCACCTCCTCCTTAGCCATTATGTGTGAATAATATACCTTGATAGTCTCTTTCAGAGTATAGATAGATAGATAGATATAGATATATAAGTATGGCACCCCATTATTTTAGGCAAGAATAGTGGTTAGGATTATACTGGCGATTTTCTTGGTGGCGGTTTTATTTACGTAATTCATCTACTGTTATTATTATTATTATTATTATTATTATTATTATTATTATTATTACTACTACTACTACTACTGCTACTAGTACTACTACTACTATTACCGTATTATTTTTATTTTTATTATCATTATTTACTAGAAGTTCCATTTTCGTTTCCATCCCCCTCGCGTTTATTCCACATCTCGCGCCATGGATTTTCCTTTCTTTTTTAGCATGTGATATTGATGAAGTTCCCTCATGGCGTGCCTTTCTCTTTCCGCTGTTTTCCACGTCTTGCCCTCAGCCCTTTGCGAATTGACCTGGCCGCCGATTTCTTGTCTCCTCTCATTTTCTCCCTCGCTTCTTCACTCACTCGTCCCTCACGCGGCTATTTTCCGCACCATTTGTCAGTTTTTTTTTTTTTTTTTCCCTTCAGCCCACACTCTACTGTTATTTTCACCTGTTTATTCCTTTTCTCTCCTTCCACCGTTCGTCAACTCGTCTGTTACGTTCATTCATCCATCATTCTGTTTTGTCTAACCTCTGTCCACCTTCTCGACCCGTCACCCATATTTTCCATAAAACTTAATGCTTTCCCACATTCGTCATTTCTCCCCCAATTCCCTCCATCTCTTACTGGATTTTTGTTTTCTTTATATCTTATTAGCATCCATAATCTTCATCTCTCACTCTCCTTCCTTAGCATCCATAATCTTCATCTCTCACTCTCCTTCCTTAGCATCCATAATCTTCATCTCTCACTCTCCTTCCTTAGCATCCATAATCTTCATATCTCACTCTCCTCACTTTTTTTTTTTTTTTTTTTTTTTTTTTTCGTCCTTTGGTTTCAATAATTTCCTCAATCTCTCAACCAGCTGTCTCCGCCCCGTCTGTCACTTCTGTTCATGCCCTCCACCTTTCACATTTTTATTCCATCTGGTTCCCTCTAATTATTCCATCATTCACTCTGTTCCCCACTCCGTACATTCATTCCCGTCGTCCTTCATTGTACTGTATTTTTCACTTGTTTATTCAATTATCCTCGCCCCTCACACTGTTATTTTTCACTCTATCATATTTCATCTCACAGCTTTTTCCCACTCCATTTATTTCACTCTTTCGCTCCCTTCATCTCCCACTCGCCACCTTTCCACCCTGTCAGTTATTGTACATCCCTTTATCTCTCGGTCAGTTATTTTTCACTTACCTTTTGCTCCCTTCCTTCCCTTTAGTCACCTGTTCACTCCCTTTATCACTGCACAATCTTTCTTCCTTTAGTTAGTTATGTATCACTCCATTATTTTCTCCTTCCATTCCTCAATTAGTTGTTTTTTCCATTCCTCTTATATCCCTTTATTGCTTCCATCTTTCACTCAGCTATATTTTCACTCTGTTACTCCTCTTCACATTTCCTTACTCCGCCATTCGGTTAATTTCCTCTACGTCATGACTTACCTTTATTCTCTCTCTCTCTCTCTCTCTCTCTCTCTCTCTCTCTCTCTCTTCCTGCATTGCTGTCTTCTTGTTAACTTGTCTCATTCCCTTTGCAAAATTCTTTCCCCCTCTTACCTGATTCCCCGTCTCCCCTCACTTTATTCTTCTTCTCATCAGTGTCCCCTCACTTCCTTTTCCTCTTACCTGTCTCTGCCCTTTCATTTCCCTTCCCGTTTTCTTAACTTCCCTTTTCTGTCTCCCTCCTCTCACTTCCATATTCCCTCATCTTTCTCCCCTCACTCTCCTTCCTTCTCCCCACACTTCCTGTCCCTTTCCCCTCACTTCCCGTCCCTCTCCCCTCACTTCCCGTCCCTCTCCCCTCACTTCCCGTCCCTCTCCCCTTACTTCCCATCCCTCTTCCATTACTTTCCATCCCGACCCCTCATCCCGTTCCCAGTCCCCTCATTCCATTCTCCTTCCCCTCATCCCACTCGCCTTCCCATCACCTCACTCTCCATTCACTTGTCATTCGCCACCTCACACATCCCACTTCTCTCCCCTCATCGCATTCTCTTTTCCCACACTTCTCCCTCAGTTCACCCTCACTTTACGCCCTCCCCTCGTCATCCTTCTCCCCTCGCCTCACTCCTTCTCCCCTCGTCATCCTTTTCCCCTCGCCTCACTCCCTCTCCCCTCACTCCACTTGCTACCAGGTTTCACTCGGTCAGTCTCTCCGCTTTAACCTTGACGCAAGCTTTCCCCTCCCTCTCCCCCTCACTCCCTCTCATTTCCCCTCCCACAGCTCACTCACTTCCTACCTTCATTTCGCTTCCTTCCTGCCCGCCTTCCCTTCCTTCCTTATTGTTTCTTCTTCCCTTCCATTTTACCTACCGTCCTTTCTCTGTTACTCGGTTCCCTTCTTCCTTCGTCTACTTCTGCACTTTTTTCCATCTCTCCTTCCGCCTTCCCCTCCTTCCTTCCTCTCTCCTCATCTTCCGTCCTTTCTTCATTCCTTTTCTGCCTGTTCTCACTTTCCCTTCCTGCCGTTTCCCCTCCTTTTCTCGCCTCGTTCACTCCCTTTATTCCGTTTTCCTCATCTTTAACATTTTTGTCATTTCCGCTTCTTCTTTTATTCCTTACCTGTCCATTCCCTTCATCTTTTATTCCTTACCTGTCCATCCCTCCATCTATTTCCTTCCCTCCTCACCTTCACCTCAGTCCCTTTATACAGTATCTTCACTTCCTGCCCTGCCATCCTTCCTTCCTTTGTTCCTTTCCTCTTTCCATACATTCTTCCTTCCAGTCCTTCTTTTTTCCATCCCTCCTTCTTTCTCGACTCTCACTCCCCCTCTCCCTCCCAGTCTGTTTACCTCTTTCCTTACTGAGGCTTTACTATCCTTATTTTCAGGCCAGAGAATCAGATATTAGCTATAGTTAGTCATCTCAGTAAAAAATATATATAGGATCAGTAGACCTCTTAAGGCTTGCTTTATCCTTCGTGCTTCATTGTACCTCAGTCACTTCTTGCCTTAATTTTTTCCACCGTTCCTTGTGTCGTTTCTTCATTACTACTTCCTTCTTTTTTCCCCCAGTCGTGTTTCCTTCTATCCTTCTTTCCTGTCCTTCCATCCTTCCTTCCTTTCCTCCTTCCTTCCTTCCATCCTTCCTTCCTATTTCTTTCTTTTTCATTCATTCTTTTTTTCTTCCTTCCTTCCATATCTCGCCTCCCCTTCCCTTCCATCATTTAATTCCTCCTCCTCCGTCACCTCTCTTTTCACCTTCTTTCAATCCTTGCATCTCTCTTGCATCTCCCACCATAACCTTCCTGCTTTTCAGGCCCTTTTTTTTTTTTTTTTTTTTTTTTTTTTCCTCATTGTTATATTTTTACTCTGATTTGGTCATTGCCACCTCAACATCTTACAGTGCTGAGTTGTAACAAAAAATGAACACTAGAACCTGATGCTAGTCACGAAGAGGTGCTGTGAAAAGGATATGTAGTCGTACCATTGTCTTCTGCCACTGAGCTACGTGAAATAAACAACAAAAGGACAGAAATCTTGATCGAGTTAAGGTGATAGAATTGTAGTTACCTCGTCTTAGCTTACCCTATAACATACATCCTTGGAAGGAGCAATAGATGTGTCGATATTTGTATTCATTTGTACTCCTTTGTACTCCCACGCATCCCTTCTTTCCTTTTCTCCCTTCCCTCTTCCTACTCACGTTTCTTTCTTACCCTCTCCTCAGTCGTTGTCTTCTTTCTCTTCTATCACGTCTTACCTTTCATTCCACCTCCTTCATTCATTCGCCCCTATGTCTTCGTTCTGCCATTCATATTCTCCACCCACTGTCTTTGTTCTAGCTCTGTTTATTATACCTATCACCTTTCTCATTTCCTTCTCATAACCTCTTCACTCTTATCCTTTTTCTCTCTAACTTTCATTCTTCTTCTTTATCTTTATTTTACTTCGTCCTTTCCTAATCTTCCTTTTAATATAATACTTTCTCTTCGCCTTCTTAACTCCTTCCTTCTACCCATCTCCTCCCGCTGTCTTTCCTTCTCTAAATCTACCCTTTCTTCTTGACTTGTCATCTTCCCTTCCCTTCATTTTCCTAGCTTCATTCACCCTTCCCATGCTCTTCCTCATTTTCTTTCACCTCGTTCTTCTCATCATCTTCCTGTCACATGTCTTCCTTCTTCCTCCAAGCCTGTCACTTACTTCTCCTCCTGTCACTTATTCCGTCCCCTCATTCATTGCTTCCTCTCACTCATTCTGCCTGCGTTCCTTGATCATCCCCTCAGCTTCTCTACTCACTCTCCTTGTTCTCTGTCAATTTCTCTTCCATTTCCCCTTCCTCACTTCCTCCCTTATTTGCAATTCCCCTGTTCTCCTTATACGATTTCTCACCGGTAAGTTTGGTTTCAATTCTTGCGTCCTTCCTCTTTCTCACTTTCTTTATCACTCTTGTTTTTACTATCTCTGCCTTTCATCTCTCAGGACTTTTCCTTTCATCTTTGTGTCTTTAAAATTATCCTTCCATTTTTTCGCTTTATTTTTTTTTCTTTCTTTTACCCTTCCCTTCGGTTTCCTTCTTTCTCTTATTACCTTTTCCTTACCATTCCCATCCGTTTCTTCCCGTCCCCTATCTTCTTCCCGTCCCTTTTCCTTTCCCCCTTTTCATCCTGTTCCATATTACCCTCTTTTCGCTTCTCATTTCCTCCCTGTATTTTTTTTTTCCCTTGTCTTCTTTTATCCCTCGCTTTATGTCTCCTCTTTTCATCGCTTTTGTTCCTTCCCTTTCCCCTCAGTGCCTTTCATCTCCCTTCTCATTTCTGTCCTTTACCCGTCTTATTACCCATCATTCTCCATATTTCTCTAATTCTTCTTTTCCACCCCTTTCCTGTCGTCCCCTCCTTCCTTCCATTCTTTTCCTCTCCCATCTCATTTCCCCCCTTTTCCCTTACCACTCCTCTTGTTTCTCTCTGTTTCGTCCCTTCCCTTCTATTTATTCGCCTCCATTCCTTTATTTCCTGTTCATTCCCCATTTTTTTCTTCCTTCCCCTCCTGTTTGTCTTTTTTTCCCATCCTTAATCTCTCCACTGCCCAGTCACAATGAAACATTTTTTTGTATCCTCACCTGCTTCCCTCTCACTGTTAATTAATTTACAATACACCTGTATGCGCTTTCACACATTTTATCTCATTTTCTCTCTATTGTCACATTTGCTGCGTTTTCAGGTTTGTTCCCAGAGTCGTTCGTTCATGTTTCAGTTGATTTCATTAGCTTCTTCCTCCCACTTAGTCTCTCATGTTTTCGGTCCATTTCACTCCCGTTCGTGTATTCAGACTTCTGGTTTTTCGTGCACTTTCTCCCAATATTTCGCTCACTGATACGCTTTCTTTGGCTATTTTTACTTGTCTATTAGCAAAGTCTCTCTCTCTCTCTCTCTGTTGGTTAGGTGTCATTTTTCATTACGTACATTAACTTCATATCCATTTTTTCCCATTTTTTTGCACCTCTTTCTCTCGTTCTTAATTATTTTCTTTTTTAAAACGTTCAGTTCATTATTTTTCATTCGTAGTTTCGTTGTCAGATTTTCTTCGTACCGTGTTATATTGTTGTTGCATGTAGTCACACACAGACACACACACACACACACACACACACACACGGGGAGAGAGAGAGAGAGAGAGAGAGAGAGACTCGGGTATTAAAAGTGTCTTCATAATGCGATTAGATTTCTTCGTAATATTGACGTGTTTCATGAAAAAACGAGAAGTTTTTGAACGTTTCATGTTCTCTCATTTAATTTACTGCCTTTTTTTTTTTCTGTTTTTTTTTTTATGAAGGATTTTTGTTTTGTAAGGTCAGCGCGAGAATTTTTTAGTAATACATATATCAGAGCTGAATTGTGACGCATACCATCTACTCATTTGATATAGTGCTGTCTTTAGGTGACTACACTACAGAAAATGATGCCTTGTAGCCGAGGAAACCATTCAGTACGTTGGGTAGTATTCATCTAACCAGTCAGTGGACGCCTGATGGTCCGGTGGGTTGTGGCGCTTCAACTGGATTTGGCACAATTAGTGTTCAGATCCAGGTTATCGCTGTTGTTTATTATCTACATAATGCCACTCAGGGAAATGGACTGGTCATCCTAACCTTAAGTATGTGGACTGCCTAGCCAAGTCTCAGGCCTCTGTTCTCATGATTTTGAAGTGTAGAAGTGAATGATGGACAGATGATTCGTGTATTCTTATTTGTTGTTTCTGGATTCTACTCACGTCACATCAGCATGGATCAGGATGATGAGTATGTAAGATAATGCTTCGTTTATATATTTGTGTTCCACTTTCTGCTGGTGTTAAAATTGAGATCAGTATTTCCGTTTCCCCTCCTATATTCTCCGTAGCTTTCGAATCTGACAATTAATTCTTCTGGTCTCGACACGAACTGTATAATTTCAGTCTTTTCACCTACTTCTTGGTCTTTCTTTCTTTTTTCCAGCCATCCTAACAGTCTCTTCACCTTGTTCTTCGTCGTCTTCGCCTTTTAATCACCCAATCTTCAAGGATAATGTTATTCCCATCTTTATCTCAGTCTCCTTCTCCCATCCATTTCGCTTCCCATTCACCTTGTTGTCTCCCTGTCCACATTCCAGACATTCATCCCCCCCCTTTTATTTATTTTTATTTTTTCGTCCCTCTTGTCATTCCAGCGAGCTTATTTTTAGTCTCAGCCTCCTTCCAACCATCCTACTGCATACCACGCTTTTGCCTTCCATAATATTCTTGGTCTCCGTCTTCTCCTTCCAACCATCCCACTACCCACCATGCGTCTACCTTCAGTGCTGTTCTTGGTCGTCCTCTCCTTCCATTCCACTACCTACCGCCCTTCTGCCTTCCATCCTGTTCTTGGTTTCAGTTTCATCCTTTCAGCCATCCTACTACGTACCACGCTTCATTTCCCATCATGTTCTAGGGTACCCTCTCTTCCAGCAACTTGACCCCCAAGCATTCTTTTAGTCAGTCTGTCACTCGCCCTTCCCTGCATGTAACCGAACAACTTTCATGTTTACAGCCTTTTTCTTACTGTCAGCCATTCCCTCTTGTCTCGTATCCTCGTCTCTCCTCCTCTTCCGTCTTATACCTTATTTTTCTGTAATATCTTCTTTTCCCTCCTGTTATATCGTGGCTAATCTATGTTGTATTTTATCTATTTTCACGAGGCACTTTACGCCTTCCTTTTCTTTTCCTGTCCCCTCCTAACAGTTTTTAAAATCTCACACTCACCTATTCACCTCTTTTCCTTCCTCTTCTATACTTCACTTCTTCATTATTCTTTTTATATCCTATTCAAAATCATTCATTACTGGTATCTTTGTCTGCTCTGATTTGATGTTATCTCCTCACACACTGTCTAACATATTGTATATTATTATCGTACTTCATCTCATGCCACACGATCTTAAATATTTTTCTTATCGTATTTCATCTTATCTTTTCTTACGTGGTCCTCCATATTTTTCTTATTGTATTTCATTTCTCTCTCTCTCTCTCTCTCTCTCTCTCTCTCTCTCTCTCTCTCTCTCTCTCTCTCTCTCGATATGACTTTTTTTTTTTTTTTTTCATTTTATCATTTTGATCTCTCACATTTTTGCACATTTTTAATATTATCTTGCCTCCTTTCAAGCATGATCTTGCATATTCTTTTCTTACCCTATCATCTCTCACTTTTATGTCTTTTCTTGCATAGCTTATCATACCTCCTCTCTCTAGTTACCATCAGCCGTGTGTCCAACAGGCTTTGATCAGTGAAGACTCCCTTTAATGAGTAAAAAAAAAAATATGCTGATGGTAAACTTTGGGGGCATGTGGGGAACCTCATTAACCAGTCATTATCTCCGCCACATTTTTTTTTATCATTATCCATTTTTTGCCTTCTCCTTCCTCTGTGCATTCTCTTTCTCTTTGCCTGCTTTCTGCTTCGTCTTTCTCTTTGCTTCCTCTGTATGATCCTCTTCCCTTTTTTGCCTTCATCGCTTTATCTGGTTCCTCTTCCTCTCAGCTTCATTGTTGTCTGCCTTCTGCTACTGTGCCCTGTCCTCCAGTTCTTCTCTTTTTTTTTTTTTTTTTTTTTTTTTTTTTTTTTTGTCTGCTCTGCTCAGATATTCTCTGTTTGGTCACCGTCTTTGATTTTCCTCCTATTTTCTTATCTGTCTTTTCGTGGTCCACCTATTTGTCGTCTGTTTCTCTTCCTTTATGCCATCTTGATGACTGCTTTCACTTCACTTTCTCATCCTCTCTGCTCTCTCGTTCTGTTTTCCCGTGCTCTCAAGTGTATATATATATATATATATATATATATATATATATATACATATGTATATATATATATATATATATATATATATATATATATATATATATATATATATATATATATATATATATATATATATAAACGAGAGAGAGAGAGTTTTATTGGATTTCCTTCCTAATATTTTCTGCTCCTTTTCATAATTTCAGTAATTACGTTTCATGATAATTTTTATATCACCTGTTATCTAGCAAAGTTAATAGTTGTTTCATCTCTTCATCCATTATTCAGTAGGTCCATTTTCCTCCATGTCCTTCTCTACCTCTATACTGACCCATTTCCTCTCCTGTACCATTCCACTCTGTGTCCCTTCCACCATCCAGTACTTGTAGGTTTCCCACATTAGTCCTTCCTCGTCTGCAGATCATTCTCTGTTTTGTTCCGTTTTGCTCTCTTTCCTTTCATCATATAATTTCTCTCTTCGTTCCACTCTCTTAATTTTTTCTTCATTCCAATCATGCCATTCATGTTACATGACATATCGACAAGACCAACTTATTTTCTGAATTGTTCGAAACCTTTCTCATCAAACTGTTTTTCTATCCTCACGTGTCCGTTCGCCAAACCTAGCTATTTTGTCAGAAGTGGTGAGTGGAGAGGACGTTGGACTGGGGACTTTATGGTCGTTGGTGTGATCCCGGCTGCTACAGGGGAACATTCTGTGGATTTGAATTTGATAGTGTTATGTTCACTGCTCACCCATATGCCCCATCGACACGTCAAAGCATCCCCTCTAATAACTGTATAGTTATTAGTTATTCTTCTGCCTCTTTATCGAGCTAGATCCTGTCTTATTACTTTTTTCAATACTCATTTTGCTTTTTAAATCTGCTCATCGCAACGCATACCCGTGTTTTCGCTGCACCATTTTGTAAGCGCACCATCATCCTACTTCTTTCACCACAAATTCCTTGTTCTTTCATCACACTAGATCTCCTGTTCTTCCGCCACCCCCCTAGTAACTTCATCAGACCATTTCCTGCCCACTTCTACTCGTTTACCTTAATATCAGATCAATCCATATCCTGACCTGCCCCCTGCCCTGTCCTGCCGTAAAATAGGTTCCCCTCTATCACCTCCCCGTCTCTCGTAATTTTGTTTGTAGTCTCTATTGGTCCTACCTCTGAGTGAAGTTTCTGCTCTTTTTGTTATGAGACGTCATAGAAATCCATCCTAATATTCTTCTTTATTTAACATGGCAGGAGACGGTACATGAATGAACATATTAAAAAAAAAAACACACACACACACATAAAGAGAGCTCCTTTGGTTTTCTTTGATGACCTCACTAAGAGAAGGCAAGTAAGGTCATCTGGAGAGTAGATTTTAAAACACCATCGCACTGAGTAGAGCAGTTAGCATAGCAGGAAGCGAAACCTTCAAGGCAGGCACATACAGACAATTGCCCTTTTTTTTCCGTATTTTTCTCTGCCAGGTTAGAACTCCTCAGAATACCGTATCAAGGAATAGCAATGGAAAAAAAGGCTAGATTACAATATTGCAATACACAACACAACCACAGCAATATTATACACAAAAATACTGACGAACATTTTTATTAAGAGCACTTTAAACCGGAACACTTTAATTTTGGCGCACACATAGCCCCGGAAAATCACATGTTCCAGTCTGTTTCATTTGCGTTTCATTTTTAAAGCTTTTCTGTGACAAATACGCACGAACACATGCGCTTACACACAAATATACGCAGAACACACACACACACACACACACACACACACACACACACACACACACACACACACACACACACACACACACGCATGTACATTTCTCTCTCTCTCTCTCTCTCTCTCTCTCTCTCTCTCTCTCTCCATGACCTGCGATATTTCTCAAGCCTCCCTCTATCCCCTTTGTGTTCTTGCCTCGGGGATTTCACAGCGTAATTGAAACTTAACTGGAGCTTCCTTTGTTGGGGCGAGGGAGGGTTTCTTCTGATATTTAGTTGTTAATAATGGTGTGTGATTATTTCGTAGTTTTTTACTCTCAGTCATCCAACACACACACACACACACACACACACACACACACACACACACACACACACACACACACACACACACACACACACACACACGTCATATAATGTACATCCACACAAGCGTACACAAATACATATCAGTGTGTGTGTGTGTGTGTGTGTGTGTGTGTGTCAGAGAGAGAGAGAGTACTAGTTGTTTGGATTGCTGTATATAGTCGTATGTTAGCACTGACCGGTCTTAAAATATATATATATATATATATATATATATATATATATATATATATATATATATATATATATATATATATATATATATATATATATATTTCGACCCGGAAGCGGAATTTCGTATTTTATTTTTATTTACTTATTTATTTTTTGCTCCTGGTTTGTGTTTACATGTCCGCACCTCATCGAGTGCCCTTGACATACTCTTATCACTCAGAAGCACAGCCACTCCAACACAGTTCAACACAGCCATCCACACCCCCGCGTGAAATAGTGGGTGGTGAGGCAAGTCGCTTTTGCAGTGGAAGGAAGTGGTGTTCCTTGGTCCTGTGGTTCAGTTGCCCTTTAAGACCCGTAAAACACGGGTTCGTTTGGTGTGTGGAAGGCGGCCAGTACAAAGCATATGCATCATAATCACATAAAATTGATTTGGAGATGTCAGTTAACTGTATAAGTGAAGGCTAATGTATGTACAAGTAATCATAAATACAACATAAAATTAGAAAAGCACCATTAGCCTCCTTCCACCCCCCTCCCCCAGCCCACCCTTTAATAGTAGCAGAGAAAAGGTTAAGATTTAACCCCACCCTTCCCTCCTTTCCCAGCCTGCTCGCTCCCCTCCTTCCCCAGCCTGTTCTCACCTTCCCCAGTCTGCCCTCACATCCTTCCCCAGCCTGCTTCTACCTCCTTCCCCAGCCTGCCCTCACCTCCTTCCCCAGCTTGGTCCCACCTCCTTCCTTCCCCAGCCTGCTCTTCACCCTCCTTTCCCAACCTGTTCCACCCTCCTTTCCCAGCCTGCTCCCCCTTCCCCATCCAGCTCGCCCCCCTCCTTCCCCAACCTGCTTCTCCTCCTCTTCCAACCTACTCTCCCCTTCTTTCCCCGGCTTGTTCGCCTCCCACCTTCCACAGCCATCCCCCCTCCTTCCTTAGCTTCTCTCCTCCCCCCCTCCCTCCCCCGTGGCAGTAATATGTTAGACATCCCCCTTAACAGCACCCTGGAGGCTCGGTCAACTCTCAGCCCTAGATGTGGGTAGGTCAAGGGTTAACGAGCTAGGTAGGTCACACTGGTTACCTCTTAACTCTCACCTTTCTTGCACCCCAAGTCTGGAGAGATGATTATTTACTTAACGTGTGTGTGTGTGTGTGTGTGTGTTTCCTTTTTATCTAGTTTTATAAAGTCTTACTCGCAGTGTTTATTCGCTTTCCTTCAAATTTTTATAGGTATACACCAAGCTTAACGAGCAGGCCACGGTAATATACTTGACTTAGTATCTATCTCGGGTAATTCTTAAAAGTCAGTTGTATTATTCAGTTTAATTCCAAGCGATGTTGCTCACCTTTGAGAAACTTCCAGAGATCTAAGGGTTAGCACTGACCTTTCTTTCAACATCCGTGAAAATGATCATGCGAGACGGATGTGCGGTTGCCTGGTACACATTTCATTATCTTTTCTTACCTTTTTTTTATACCTTTCTCGTTATTTCCCCCGTGTCTTTAGTTTTGTGGTTAGTTCCTTGAATCAGGTCTCTCTCTCTCTCTCTCTCTCTCTCTCTCTCTCTCTCTCTCTCCCCCCATATTTAACCTATTCTTACATTCACTGATTCTGCGTTCTCCATACCCTAATCCTCATATTTTCTTCACATCACTCTTTCCTCCTTCACCCCCTTCTTTGTCCTCATCCCCATCATTATTTCCCATCTTACAGTGTCTTTACCCTTATTTTCTTTTCCCCTCACTCTCTATTCTTCTCCATCCCTACTCCCTTCCTCCTATTTACTTTATCCACTGTGTTTTCCATCTCGTTACCTTTCTTTTTGTCTTTCCTCACCTGCTCCGCTCATTAACCCAATAACGTAAGGGTGAAACGTGAAAAGTTTTAGTTAGTTATAAAAAATTACATTACGTCCTCTGTCCCTCTCACTTTGATAAAATGTGCACTTTATTTTTGCCTCTCTCAGACGATTTTATTCAGCTTCGGACAGTACCCTAGTAGTGAAGGAGTTCAAGGAAGTTCTCTCTAACCCCTCCAGTTTGTTAAATATCCTCGGGTAACAAGTAATTAAAACAGTCGGGAGGTAACGAGAATCAGCAGAGAGAGAGAGAGAGAGAGAGAGAGAGAGAGAGAGAGAGAGAGAGAGAGAGAGATTTTATCCTCGGGTAATAAGTAATTAAAACAGTCGGGAGGTAACGAGAATCAGCAGAGAGAGAGAGAGAGAGAGAGAGAGAGAGAGAAACGGAAATGTATTAAGGGTCCCTTGGCTGTATAAAGGCTTGAACATTGTCTAGGTCTACCCAAAGGCATTACAGTACATATTTCTTCAAGAGACCCAACATAATTCTATAGTTGTTACCGTGCCGCGAGAAATATTGAATAGTATATACTTTAAAAACATCTCTAGAGGAAGCATATGCCAGACCCCAGTATCATAGGGTGATGTATGGGACAGCTGTGAGCGTTACATGACGAGCCTCGATGCTGCCCTATGGAGTGCATTGAGTGAGTGAAGCTAAACATGACTTATTTGTCGTTCTGGGTTCACACAATACTCCAGGTGGTGGCCTGTATAGACCTTAAGTCTTCCATTACGATGATGTCTTCAGTGTTAATCCTGCTGCATTGAGATTTTTTTTTTTTTATGGAATCATATTTCGATGAAAACTTTAGAACTGTCCCCGTTAATTGCCAGCAGTAGAGTGGGTTCTTGTTTTTCTTCTGGTCTTACTACAGCTGGACGATTTTATTCAGTTTCTCGTAGTGACTGATGTAGTTAGGATTACAGCAGGAATCCTCATCCTCTGCGCCAAAAAAAAAAAAAAAAAAAAAAAAGTGCAAATCAAAACATTCCTCCATTCACGTGTTCACTTTTGTTTGTATTTTTTCTGATCGCCTTTCTTTGGACCACATCCCTTCTTCGCCCTTTATCTCTTCTCAGCGTGTAATTTTTCTTCCCCTCGTCTCATTGCTCGTCCCACCTAATCCGTCTGCTCACTATTTTCTTCTCACTTCTCTTCCATTCTCCTCATAGTCCTCACCGCCCCTAACTTCTGTCTGCTTGTTTACCATATCCACCCTTTCCTCCTCTCACTATTTTACTATTCCTAAACTCAGCTCACTTTTCTCAGTTCATATTACATCTTTTTCACCTTATAAATTCTTCCTCCTATTCTCCTTGCATCATTTCGCTTCTGCTCTTCATTCTGTTCCTCATCGCCTCCTACTGTCTTATCTCTCTTTCACTTTCTTCACTTATTCTTCCATGACTTTCCTTGTCTCATCTCCATTCTTCAGTATTCACCTCAATTTCTTCATCCTGAAGTCACGGTCCTCATCTCCCATGCATCGACCCACACTGCCTCACCGTACCATCCCTTAGCCCTCCCTGCCCTCACTCCATTCTGCCTCACCCTCCCTGACTAACCCACCCTTCCTCACTCCACCGTGTTTCACATCATCTTACCTCAATCCACCCTGCTTCACCCCATTCTTTTTCAGTCCATACTGTTTAACTCCACCCAGCCCCACTCCACGATACGCAACTCCATCATGTCTCGCCACACACTACCTTACTCCACTTTGGCTCACTTTACCCTGTCTCACTCCACCCTGCCTCACCTAACTCTGCCTCACCCAACCCTTGCCCCACGGTGCCCTGCCTCACACAGCCCTGCCTCACCCCAGCCTGCCTCGCCACCACCTGTTGTGCGCTCCACATCTGTGCTCTCCTCTTTAAACCTCGACCAGCCTCCTATTAAACATTTACCGGTAATATTCTCAGCTTATTTCCATGTTTTTCATCCTTGTGATTTTTTTGGTTGGGGATCATACAGGATTCTCTCTCTCTCTCTCTCTCTCTCTCTCTCTCTCTCTCAGTACGCCTTAGTCAGAAGAGTATATTCGTATTATTTTAAATCTCTCGTAGTGAAGAGGAGACCACGAACTGAGTGTCTTAACCAATAAAATAACTGTGAATTATATCTGGTAATCGCTTAATTTAAGATATTATGTAGAGGCCGAACCGCATCAGCACAATGACGTAGCTTATATTCTAGTATTACTACCATCAATCCATTTTCTTTGATTTTGGAGAGATTTCTCGGACTGCAGGCAGTAGATTGTAGCCTTCATTATGGATCCCTTCCCTGCTAAAGATCTGTCCTACGTTGAGTAAAATCTAGCAGTAACAGGAATATAATACAAATATATGTTATCGGAATGAAGGAGGTAAAGAAATATTTTGTTTTTGCTCGTAACGGCACTATGTATTTTATAGATGTTTCTTTAGTTATTCGTCACGTCGCTACATATTTTGTTTTCTGTTTTCGTATTTTATTTCTTTGTAGGTGCACGCCACGTCACTACATAATTCATTGGTATATTGTATTTACTTGCCACGTGACTACTTTTGGGGGATATTTTTTACGTACTCTTGAAGCCTCTATGTATTTTTCCGTGTACAGAATAACGGGCTGGCTTTAAACGTCGAGCAGCGAGGGCCAGCGGTAATTTATTCAAGAGTAATTGGACACGTTAATTAATTTCTTCGGTAATCCAAAAAAGCTAATTTATGTTTGACAGTGATGCACGGTGAGGCCCGACATGATGTTAGGGTTTTTTCTTGTCTTTTTACTTTTTTTTTTTTCTACCGTTAACTTCACATACATTCTTCCATCTGCCGTCAGTTTAATCCGTTTATTATCTTCTCAGCAGCCATTCGCCATCCATCCACCCAGTATTCATCCACCCGTCATCCACTCATTACCCTTGCACCCAGCATGCACCCAGTATCCATCCAACCAGCATCCACCCAGTATCTACCCAGTATCCATCCACCCAGCATCCACCCAAAATCCATCTACCCAGCATTCATCTGCCCAGCATCCACCCAACATCCATCCTCCCAGCATCCACCTACTGTGTCATCCATCCACTCACCATCTACCCAATATCCATCCACCCAGCATTCATCTATTCAGTATCCACCCAACATCCATCTATCATAACACACACACACACACACACACACACACACACACACACACACACACACACACACACACACACACACACCTTTAAAATGTGGGTCGGTAATATCTCTCGAGAAGCCTGCCGATCATATGATAATTGGGCTGTGTGGCAGGTGTTGTGGAAGTGATTACCAGGTATCGTACTGAGGTGTGTGTGTGTGTGAGAGAGAGAGAGAGGGGGGGGGGGTTGAGTGCTAAGGTGTACGTGTCAAGTGTAAATATTTTTCTGGTGGCATGTGTCAAGATTTTTTTTTTTTTTGTGGCAGGTGTTGTGGATTGATTACCAGGTGTAGCGCTAAAGTATCTGTGATGAGAGAGGAGTGATGTGTTACAATGTGGGGTGTTTTCGTGATAGATGGTGTTATTTTTGAAGCGACAGTTGTGACAGTTATTACCAAGCGTTGGGTTGAGTGTGTATGTGTGTGTGTGTGTGTGTGAGAGAGAGAGAGAGAGAGAGAGAGAGAGAGAGAGAGAGAGAGAGGGAGTGAGTCTCCATGACGACGATGACACCAAATAAATATACTGTATAAAAATCTCACCTGCCTAACACATAATGTCACTTCCGATCATTGATTACTTGTACCGCTTATGTGAATGGGGGAGAAGTGGGGAAGGAGCAGCAGTGGGGAATGTAGGAAGAACAAAATGTGGAGGAAAGAGAGAGATAGTGAAATGAGAAGAGGAGGCATTGAGGGGAGAGGGAGATATCTGAAACAACGAAGATGAGCAATGAAAAAAAAAAATAGAGGAAGGGAAGTTGAAGAGATACAGTGGTGGTGATGTGGATGTAGATGGAGACAGTGACAGAAGAGAGGAGGAAGGAGGGGAAGAGCAAAAATATTAAGGGGTAAAAAATGGGAAAGAATGTGAGGAGACAGTAGGAAGAGAGCAGATGGGCTTGGGGGGAAGGAAGTATTGTATTAAGGACGAGGAAATGGGGCGGTGAGAGGAAGAGTAGCGTGGAAGGAGAGATTAAGGGTTTAAGAATCTGGAGGTGAGGAGGGTCGAGGACGGAGAGAGGAGGTGAGAGTAGGGGAAGGAGAAAAGACATGGAAGGAGAGGGAAATGTGGATAGAAGTATGAAAAAGTTGGAAAACAAGAGCAAATGAGAAACATCGTGAGAGAGAGAGAGAGAGAGAGAGAGAGAGAGAGAGAGAGAAACAGTGAGGAGGTGGAGGATGGATAAGACAAGTGGGAGATTAAAGGTCACACTCGTATCTCAGAAGGGATATTATGAGTTCCGGTTAAGAATTCGTATCCAATTAAGCCACTTGTTTCTTCTAGCTGAGGTGAGTCTTTCTTGAGGAAGAAAAGAAAAATAGAGGATGAGGCAAGAGAGGGAAGAAGTGTAGAGGAAGAGGAAAGGGAAATGAAAGAGGAGTATTAAGAGGAAACAAATAATGAAGGGGAGAGGAAGGGACAGGGAGAAGTTGAGGCAAAGAAATTGGAAGAGAGGGAGGAAAAAGAGGAAAATGAAATGTAGAACGGGGAGGAGGATGAGGAGGGGGAGAATAAGGTATACCTTGAGGATGGAATGAAAGCGGAGTTAGAAAATAAAAGGATAAGGTATTGGGCTTGAAAAAAAATAAAAAGCAATATAGAGTGAAAGGGGAGGAAGAAGATGTGGAAGAAGAGATTGAACAGAAGACAGCACTAAGGACAAAATAGGTTGTGGAAGAGAGGAAAGACTGATAAATAGTTAAGCATAATAAATATAATATTAATAATAGTGATAGTGATGATGATGATGATATTTTCATTATTATTATTGTTGTTGTTGTTGTTGTTCTGGATTTGTTTTTTATTTGCATGAACTGTATTCCTGCACCTTCAAGTCGAACTCTTTCAATGAAACTTATACCAATGCTTTTTCTCTCATTTCCAGGTAAGTGTGTGAGCCGTCAATACACCTTTAAGCACAAGTCTTATAACAGCTGCAAAATAGAGGTGAGTAGGGGATGGGGTGGCTATAGAGGCTCATCCGTAATCCTGTACACGTGCCAGGATTATTTACGACAAGTTAAGCATTAATTGTTGTGATATCGAGGTGCGTCCCTGTTATGTATTATTGCTGTGATAAAGGGGGTTTGCTAACTATAATTTGATAAGAATAGTGAATACGGGAAGAGGATTACAGTTATCAGTAATGAAGTAAATGAAACAGGATGGATGGGGGTAATGATGAATTATGAACGTATATTTATTTCATAATGTGAGGCTGAAGGATAATGGACAGTAAAGATGGTGGAGAATAATTAATTGACTTGATTTGCATAACAGGATCGTCTTAGAATGAGCTAATCGGCCTACTGCTGTTATCCTAAATAAGCTAGGGGAAATGTGGAATATATAACTCTAAAGGATTAATAGAATAACCAAATAAGTAAAGGGAATAATGTTATAATTAGATTGGGATGGAGAATATTGTAATAACTGGATTGGGATGATTTGCAAGTCTGATATCGACCATACTCTCCGTCTCTCCCCGATTTGATTACGTCATGTGTCAGCCTCTTCACCTTCCCTATTTTGTCATTTTTTCACCATCAGGTACAATGCCACCAACATCCCCCTCAACCTTGACTCTCTCTCTCTCTCTCTCTCTCTCTCTCTCTCTCCATGACCTAGTTCTTAGCTTTCTTCTGTTGTTTCTTTCAATATTTTTTCGTCTCGCCACAAAAAACATTAATCTGTTTGAAGCGGCCTTACGTTTTCAGTCTTTTCTTGGCGTTTACGTGTATCGCAGATTTTGATTTTCTTAGTTTATTTGTTTTCTCATTTTTTTTTGGTACCGTCCACTTTCGTTTTTTCTTCTTTTTTCTAACACTTTTAAGTCTGTAAATTTGTCTTTCATGAAAATGTGATTCATAGTATTGTGATGGCATTTTAGGCTTCTTAAAAAACTAATAAATGGTGATTTTATTTTGTTAATCTTTATTTCCCATATTCTTTCGTTAGCTTTTATTTCTTCAGCACTGCCCTCGACCTCTCTCTTCTCCGTGCCCTTTGATGTTCCCACTCTTTATCTCTGATTCGTTTGAGCTTTTACTTTCTCACCTCTGTTTCTTCGCCTTCTTTGACCTCTTCCCTCCTCACAATACTCTATCCCGTCTTTGCTTCTTCCTCTCTTTTTCTATGCCAATTTTACAGTTTCATATATCTTCTGTTCCCCTCTTGTTTTCCCTTTTCTCCATTTCTGATTTTTATTCTTATTCCTACTTTTTTTATTTCTTTAATCTTGTTTCTCCCCTCTTGTCTCACATTTTTCTTATTTTTCTCTTACGTTTTGTATCTTTCCTTTGTGTTTTCCTCACTTTCTTTTTCAATTTTTCCATTTCCCTTATTCCAGTGTCTTTCCCTTCTCACCCTATATTTGTCTTTTTTTTTTTTTTTTTTTTTTTTGCTTCACGTTTTCTTTCTTCTTCGTCTGTCTTTTCTATTTGTTTCCCTTTCGCTTCATTTTTATTGTGCTTTCCATGTTTTGTTTTTTCCACTATTATTCTTATCATTTTTCTCTTTTGCATATCTGTACGTTTTCCTGGTCTGCCCTTCTCGCCTGACCTACCCTCTTCCTACACACACACACACACACACACACACACACACACACACACACACACACACACACACACTCTCTCTCTCTCTCTCTCTCTCTCTCTCTCTCTCTCTCTCTCTCTCTCCATTTAAACTCTTCACCTCTTGACCTGGTTTTAATATTTACTCATTTCCGTGTGTTTTTTCGTCTGTCTTGTTTCTCAATTTTTGTGTGTCAGCGTTTTCACCTCAAACTCTTCAGGCCGGTGACGTCTTTTCTGCTTAATTCTTGTTCTCTTCAGACGATTATGTTCAGTTTAAGATATGCTTAAAACGGGAGGGATTAGGTAATATATCCTTTCCTTCCCTATCAGGTGACTTGCTTGAGGTGAATGAAGATATCTGATGGCAGCAAAAACATAACGACACCATTATTCTGAAGGCGTTAAGTTCTTAGAATTTCTCCCTATTGAATAAAAATCAAGAAATAACCAGGATAAAATACATAAATCCTGCTATCTGTGTAGAAGAGGTAGTGTTATTATACTGTAAATACGCTGTGGTTATTTTACCCTAACTTGGCCCAGATTTTCGTCCTTTTCCAGTTAATTTCTCGTAGCTCAGCAGCAGAATAAGATAATACTATGGCTCTACATCATTTCCACAGCACATCTTCGTGATTATCATAGTATTCTAGTGTTAATTTATGGCTACAACTCAGCATTCATATTGGGGACGGAAATTTTAGGCCACGTTAAAGTAGTATATTTTTTTCCTTATCTCGCGACTTGTATTAACTCCTTTATGGTCCTTTTAATAATGGTCTGGAGTTAGGGAGATGAAATTGTCTTGATTTCGACTATAAGATTAAGGTCCCCTGACTTTCTTCTCTGTTTTCCTCTTCCTTGCTCTTCACTTCTTTCTGCCTAGCACTTTTATCACATCTTTCTCTCCAATATCACCACCGTCTTTCTCTTTCATTTCGTACAGATTTTGCCACCTCCTTCTCTATTTCTTTTTTCCACCATTTTTTATTACATCTTTCGCCTGCCTTCCAGCGATTTACCTCCACCGCAATCATATTTCTTCATTTTCCCAACCCGTCACCTCTTGTTTCTTAATTACGGTTATTGAATTATTTACCGTATTATTTATTCATTCACTTTCCTCCTACGCACATCACCTATCATATCTTTCACCACCATCTTCACTGTGCTTTTCTCCCTTCGCTTTCATCTCTCTTCTTTGTATCTTTCACCTCTATCACGAAATTCTTTTTTTCACCCGTCAGCTTTGCCTTTCATCCCTCACATCCCTTTCTTTATCCTCCCATCTTTAACACTTCTTTTTTCCCATCTCTGAATCCTCTTTAATTCACCCTTTTCTTTCTCCCGCCTCTGTCATCTTTTTCTCCCTTTCTCCCACGTCTGTCATGTTTTTTTTCCCACCTCCCTCTCGTCTTTTTTCTCCCTCCTATAGCCTTATCTTTCTCCCATCCGTGTTTCTTCCCTCTCACCTGTACCACTCTTTCTCCCACCTTTTCAACCTTTCTTTCATTTTCACCTTTCACTTTTTCGTCCTTTCCTATAACGTGTATCACTTTATTTTTTAGCTCTTCCAATTTTTCAACCAATTTTTCTCGCCCGCTGTCTCATTCTTCCTCCATCATTTTTCTTATTCCATCCCCTCTGACCTTTCCTTCCTTTTCTCTTTCCCTTACGCTCCTCTATCTCCTGTTTCTTTACGTAGTCATCCCTCCTGTCATTTGAGTGTTTCTACCTTTCTTCCCTTCTTTTTTCTTGATTTTTTTTCTTTCGTTCTGACTTTTTCAGCATCTGCTTTGTCATTCTTCTTCTTTTTCTCCATTTCTCTCGCCTTGTCTTATTTCTTCCATATTTCTCTTTTAAGTGTTTTTGGTCTCTCTCTCTCTCTCTCTCTCTCTCTCTCTCTCTCTCTCTCTCTCTCTCTCTCTCTCTCTCTCTCTCTCTCTCTCCATCATTATTTTTTAAATTTTTTCCACCTCTCGCCCACCCAAACCTTATTCCACCCTCACCGCCTCATCTCACTTTTCTGTCAGTTCCCCCTCGTTTTATATACCAATATTTTTCATTCTCCCTTTATCCTCATTTTTATCTATTTTTTCTTCTTTTCTCTCCTCTGTCCCCTTTCTCATACCTCATTATCCTCCATCAGTTTTAGTTTTGCCTTTCTATAGCTTTTTTTTTTTCTCTCTTTACATTTCTTTCATCCTTTCAGTTTGTGTTCCTCTTCCTCATGTTTTCTTTCCAACACTTTTTTTTCTATATGCCTTTCCTTACCTTTTTTTCCATTTCTTCTCCAAATATCTTATCTTTTGACTCTTCCTGCTTTTCGTCCATGGTATTCCTGTACCTTTTCCCCATGGTGGTTCCCTCACTCCTTCGTTTACTGTAGTTTCTAATGTTGTGGATATTTTTGGATGACACATTCGAAAATTTATTACTATGCAGTTTTGTTCAGGCGAGAGAGATCCAAGCAGTCAGTGAATCCGAATGCATCATTTATGTTTCACTCAGTCTGAAATAGGTCTAATACATTTTCCACATCCAGGTTAGGTTATCAGCTAAGCATTAACTCTTGTACATCAGACCTCATCTTTTCATTTTTTTTTTTCACACTACATCTTATCTTTCTACTCTTACAGTTTGTTCCTTAAATATGTATCTCATCATCCATACTGTATAATTCTCTCTTGTTCTTACATCTGTCATCTTTCCATCTCATTCTCTCAGTATACTTTGTCACTACACTCAAAAGCTTATTGCACATTCTTTATCGTATAGCCGCGTCCCATCATCACATCTCATTCTCTGCTGCTGCTTCTCACCTCCTTACACATCATATTTCATTGCTTTTCCTTCATATAACTCGTACAAAGTTTCGTTGTCATTCCTTCACATTCCCTTCGCGCTTCGTTCCCTCCATTACCCTTTCCACACATATCACTCCCCTCTCTTCCCATCAGTTTCCTGTCTACTTCCCCTCCCCTCTTCCTTTCCCCTTCCCTCCCTTCCTTATCCCTCCCCTTTCCTTCCCTCCCGTTTCCAGCCTCTCCTGTCGCATTCGTTTCTTTTCTCTCTTACCATTTCCTTTTTTTTTTTTTTTCCGCTACATTCCTCTCCCACTGTTCCACCCTTCCCTTCCCTTCCCGTCCCTCAGTACACTGATGAATGGACAGGAAAGTGCCATCACAATTTTTCCCAGATTCGTAGTTGACTTGTTGACCCCTGTACTGGGAAAAAAATATATAAAAAGTGGAGGTTGTTTTGGTGGTGGCAGGTCATGGAGGGCAAGAGATGGAGGGAGGAAGAGATGAAAGGAGGGAGAGTTTGTTTAAGGGATGGATAGGGATGGATAAATGGAGAGGAAGGGAGGGAATAGATGAGAGAGTTGGAAGGAGAGAGGAAGGAGTGCGAGCGTGATGGAAGAATAGTATGAAGGAGGAAGGGAGGAGGAGGAAAGGAAAGGAGAGGAAAAATGATGGAGAGGAAGATGAAAGATGAAGGAAGAGATGTAAGACTGTGTGGGAGATGAAAGGGGAGTATAAAGGATAAAGGGAAGGGAGGAAGTAAAGGCAAGGAGGGAGGGCGGCAAGAGGAGAAAGAGAGGGGGAGGGAAGGTGAGAGAAAAGAATGAAGGAGGGGACAGGAATGTAGGAAACTGTAGGGAGGAAAGAAGGTAAAGAAAGATGAGAAAAAGTGAAGAAAGGGGGGGGGTGAATGGATGGAGGAAGGAAGGGAAAATAAGATGGGGAAGGGACGGAAGAAAGAAATGAAGGAAAGGGAGGGAAAGGGAGGAAGGAAAGAGTTAATGGAAGAGGACGGAGACAGAAAAAGATGAGAGAGTGTTGAAAGAATGTGGTAGAAAAAATGACGGAGAAAATAGAGGTGGAAATAGTTCTTGCACATTTACTTAGCCATTAAGTCCGAGAGGTGCTGAAGCCCAATGAAGTCGTCAGTAGCTAGGTAGAATAGAACAGTGAATCTTAACTGAAAGACTTGATAAGACTATTTTTAACACCTTAAGTTCCGTCCGTTAGTTACAGTATGACAAAAACCGTAATGAATTGGTTACACTTGGGATATCCTCTCCAGATCTTTCCCCAACCTCTCCCTTCCCCCCCCCCCTTCCACACACACACGCGTGTGCACATGCTCGTACACTGGCACACACTTCTCGCCCCCCCCCCCTCCCAACACACAAAATTGCATTGTGTTTCCCCAGAACAGAGCGAAGGATTTATATGAAGCTAAGTTGTCTTGAACATAAAAATATATAATAGTAAGCCCGCTCATCCATACTGGGTAGCTTGGGTCTAAGGGTACAATAAGACCATGAGAGTAAGTTAAGGGCATTACGAATAGTTGGGCTAGAGAAACACATGAGTTTCCGAGCTTCATTCAGATAGTGTCCGTGCCGTCTGAGACCCACAGGCAACGGATATGTCTGTGCTCCATGAAGAGTCGAATCTGCCTTAACTACCTATCTATTTCTGTTAGCCTTCCAGAAAAGCAGGAATATAATCCCTCGAATTTGTCCAGGCGACAAATGAACTATTATCTCATTCAGGTTTGCACAGTACTACCAACCATCTTTGCCAGTTTTCTTGGTTTATACGATAAGACAGTCAGTGCGATAGCAGGTCCTAAAAACATAATTTTGCGCAATATTCAGGCTCTGGATAAACTAAAGGAATTAAGGTGTATAGAAGAAATTTTGAATACACTGTGCCGCTCAGATACAATGAATATTGAGTGTAACACATGTACTGCAGTATTCAGTATCAGTGATTACGATTTTTATAACTGTACATTATCAGTGTACCAACTGACCCAGTGAATATTGGATCCCATTATAATAATTGGATAAGTGCTAACAAATGGCGCTGACAGCATCATTAACCATTGTCATACGTATCTCATAAAGAGGCGTACAATTAGATTTGAATAATTAACAACTTCACTTTTTAATTGCCCGGTGTTAGGACCAGTAGATACTCATACCAGATATCCCCAATCGCACCATTTATGTGTTGTGTCTGTTTTCCAAGTACCCCACTCTTGCCTGCCTTATCTACACCTGCCTCACCCTACCTGCCCCATCCTCACCTGATTCCCCTTACCTGTCCCATCCTCACCTGATTCACCTTACCTGCCCCATCCTCACCTGATTCACCTTACCTGCCCCATCCTCACCTGATTCCCCTTACCTGTCCCATCCTCACCTGATTCACCTTACCTGCCCCATCCTCACCTGATTCCCCTTACCTGCCCATCCTCCCCTGATTCCCCTTACCTGCCTCATCCTTTCCTGTTTTATCTTTACCTGCACCATCCTCAACTGCCTCACTCTCACGTTTTTCAAACTCTCCACCCCATCTCGGTCGCCTCCTGCCTGACCACCCTCCTATTTCAGTCAGGTCCTTCCTCACTTTCCTCCTCTTCCCCAACTTTCAGCCTTGACTTCCACCTACCTAAAGTTTCTCACCCCAGCCTTCATCTTCCATTCATTGATCTCCACGTTATACAGTGTTACCTTATTGATATTAAAGTGCCGTACCAGACCATGCTGTAGTTAGAGAGAGAGAGAGAGAGAGAGAGAGAGTGAGTGAGTGTGTGAGTGAGGTAAAGTTTGCGATAAGTTACCCCAGAGGGAGACATCCTCAATGGCTATTTGTTTTGCAAGGGGAGACTTGAAAGGTTTGGCGGAGGGGCAAGGAGGGAGGGAGGGAGAAGAAAAGGAGACAATAGCGAACGGGGGAAAAAGGGAGGGGGGCGAGGAAAGAAAGAGGAGAGTAGAGAAATAATAGGAAAAGAGAGAAAAAAGAAAAGGGAAATTAATACGAAAGGAAAGCAGAATATTGGAAGGTGTGGCTGAGAGGCAAGGAAGGGGGAGGAAAGGAAAGAAAGGAGAAAGATGATTCAGTATAATATTAAAGGGAAGGAGAAAAGAAGAGCGAGAAGGGAGTGGGAGTATGTGGGAAACTGCAGCAAGGGAGGAGAAGATATGGAACCGAAGAAGAGAAAGGCAAGAAGATTGGAATAAAGTTCCAGGTAACATTGAAGCGAAGAAAATAAGAAGAGGGGAAAAGAAAGAGGAGGAGGAGTAGGAGGGAAGATGATAGAAATAGATGGAAAAGGGTTGAAAATAAAGGGGAAAAACTGTGAAAACGATGGAGAAAAGAAGTTGGTAGACGGGAGAGAGAGTATGAAAGGAAAAGGAACAGAAAAAGATGGGAAAGGAAAAGGAGAGAATGGAGAGGCAGAAGTACAGGCAATGAAACAAAGTTAAAAGATGAGGGAGGGAAGAAGAAAGGGAAAGGGTATATAAAGGAGAGGGAAGATAGCAGACAAAGGAAGGTGAAAGAAAGTGGAAATGGAAAAGAAGTGAAAAGAAAAATGGGAAAGATCAGGAAGGGAGGAGAAAAGAATTAAAAAGAAATGGGGGAGAGAGAGAGAGAGAGAGAGAGAGAGATGTGGTGCTTCATGTGAGAGAGACAACAACAGCGAGTGAAGCCTTTGATGGAGAGAGTAAAGAAACGTTTGCAGAGGGGGAGGAAGAGAAAAGGCGATGATGGAGGGAGAAAAGAGGAGGGGGAAGATGAAGGAGGGAGGGGGGAGGAGAAGAAAGAGGAGTAGGAGAGAAAAAATGTGGCTTAAATCGGGAGACAAGAGAGAGAGAAAAAAGGTTGACAGAGAGAGTGGGGGAGAGGGAAGGGGACATGAAAGGTGAGTGATGAGAGGAAAGAGAGAAGAGTTACAGGATAGAGAGAAGGCATAAAATACACGGAGAAAGAGGAAGAGAAAGAAGAGGAGGAGGGACGAAAAAGTAAGAAAGTGATAGGGATTTAAAAGTTCGAGTGAAAAAGTGGAGAACCAAAGAGGATTCAGAACGAAAAAGAATTGACGAAGACTGGTATGAGAAAGGAAGGAAGAGGAGGAAGGACAGGAACAGGAGATAGAGAGACAGACAGACAGAGACAGAGATGATGAAACACGAGGAATTATTATTTTATTCTTAGGTCATTTTTTGCTTGCTAGGGGTGCATTTTATATATATTTTTTTCAGCTGAGAGAGAGAGAGAGAGAGAGAGAGAGAGAGAGAGAGAGAGAAATCTGAGAAAAATGGGGAGGGAAGTGAAATGGAGGGGAGAGTGTTGGTACGGTATATGGGAGAGCCGAAAAGAGAATGACTGGTAGAACAAGGAAGGATTGGAAGAAAATAAAAAATAATTAGGAAGAAAATGGAAGTAGGAAAGAAAGAAATAGAAGAGAATGAAGGAAGTAATGGTATGCAAAGAATGTGAATAAAGGAGAGTGCGAGTGCAGGAAAATATGGGAAGAAAAAGAGATTAGTGTAAAGGAAAGGAAAATCGAAGAAGACCGTGATAAAGGCAGGTCTCAAGAAAAAAAAAATGTTCAGGGTGAGAGAGAGAGAGAGATGAGGCTGTAACACGAGTAGCATTTTCGTCTCGATTGGGCAGTGATTTTTTATTGCCCTGTTGTAGTACATAGAGAAAATTTTTGACCGTTTTTTCTACTGGGCGAATAAAAGCACTACCAGAGAGAGAGAGAGAGAGAGAGAGAGAGAGAGAATCTGATTTCAGTCGGGTGCTTTCACCCGAAACTTTTATTTATCTTAAAGATTGGAAGGGTTTTATATATATATATATATATATATATATATATATATATATATATATATATATATATATATATATATATATATATATGCTGCTTATATGTATATAATCCTTTATCTATATTCAGTATGAGAGGTCCTCCATTAGCTGAATATATACCGGGTATATGTATATAATGTTTTATCTATATTCAGTATGAGAGGTCCTCCACAAACCGAAAAAAATCGTGTGGCTGCTGCTTTATTATTATGAGAAATAAGTCACTGTGCTGATGTGGTTAACAAAAGGTCTAGCATTCGGAATATCAGCGCCTTAGGCGTCTCTTGGTCTGTACGGTTCTGTTATTCTCTTCCTTTGAACGTCAGACGATTTTATTCAGCTGAGAGGGACTATGAGAGCCCGAGGGTGTTAATACTACGACCATTAACACTCTCATTGTCAAATCAGATCTAGTATACTATTCCATATAACGCCAGACGATCTTTTTTCTGAGTGAGTCTTGGGATTTTGAGAATACGAACCCCTGGGTAGAAATAAGAGGAGAATGGGGGCTTGGAGCCGGGGAGAGGCTCTAGGGAAGTGAGAGGGTAAGAGGGAATGGTTTGGGAAAGACGGAGTGAGAATGGGCAAGAAGAGTGCTGGGGAATGAAAGAAAGATGGGGGGAGGAGGGAGGGAATGTGGGGAAGAAGGATGAGGGGGAGGGAGGAGGAAGGGAGTATGAGGAAAAAAGATGAGGGGGAAGGAGGAGTAGGAAGCGGTGGGAAGGGAATTGAGTGGGAGTGGAAATAAAAAATGGGGGGAGGGGGGTTTTGAGGGGAAGGAAAGCACTCACTGTGGTCTGTCTGTCCCGCGAGGCTCTCAATAATTCACCCCCAGCCTCATGAACTTCTACCTTCATCCAGTTGACCTCTCAGATTTTTTTTGAAGCATCTTTTGAGGTGGAAAGTTCTGCATAATCGTTTTCCTCTTTTTAAGCACTTATTTTTTATCCAGACTTTTTATTTTTTTCTTCCTGTCGACCATTCCGAAGGCTTGAGACTTTGTGGTGGGGAATTTTTCATGTTCTTTCTCTATGCACATTTATATTCTTTAACCAGAGTGTTTTTTGATGAGGCGTTTCTAGGAGCCATTCTGTCAGTCTGTTTCTCATTAATATTTTCGCACTGAAGGTGTTTCGCTCCCGTAGACATCAGCGACTGGAACATAACCACACCACACCATATCACACTAAGCGGCCGCACCACACCACAACATACCACACCAAACAGCCACACCACACCACATCACACCACTGCATATCACACCAAACAGCCACAATACACCTCCCATTATCACACCAAACCTTCATCCCCACACTACGCTACCCCAAAAGCATTAACGAAGGACCCTTAAGCTCCAGCGTCTAGTGCCTTTCCAGGTATATTTTCAGACATAAATTGGGAGTTATATGCAGAATTTCTCAGATTGATTATGCGTTTCAAGGGCATTCAAACAAAAGAAACCTGAAGTCAAGATCCGTTCATTTTGAGGTGGCCAAATATATTGTGTTTGAAAGACTGAAGGGAAAGGCAGAGGGAAAGGCAGATGAGGAAGTCTGTTCCAGGAATGACACGGCTGGTTTTACTCTTGCGTTTGAGATATAGCGGGAGAAGGATGTGAATCCAATTGTAAATGGATGATGTCCCGCCGAATGATATACGTCATCCGTAATGGTAAGGACGTGCAGGCATGAAATTTACAGTAAAGGTATCCGGTATAGAAGCAAAAGTAAAGAGGATTTTATGCAGCATGACGGTGAATAGAGAGGCTGAAAGGAGGATCGAGAGAAGTGGAAGAGGTTGATACGAAAAGGTTTGACTCCGGTCTGTATACAACAAATGCTTGTACTGAAACACCATAGACGAGTATGTAAATAAGGCCCCGATATAGAGTCCGAGGTTGAATGAATTGCAGTGTGTTTCTTTTCCAGCTTCTTGAATATCTGTTTTTGCAAGTGAACGAATGAGCTGTATGATGCTGAAGGTAAAACGGCGGTCAAACTTTTTAATATGGCTTGTAGAAAGGTGGAGGAATAGACTTTTTGAGCCATTAAAAGCAACATTTTTATTTTCCTCATTCGGAAAATATGACCAGTCAGAAATCATGCGCCAAATACGCCTAGATGCATCGTATGAATGTAGTGAATGTTGCGATGGACGCAAAAGCTGGTGTGGGAGAAAAGGGAAAGTTGGAGTCAGTAAAGTAAGGGTGAGCAGGACTAAAGTTACAGTTCAGATTAGTGATGGATGGTAATTTGATTAAAGGAGAGAAAACAGTACTACTAGGACAAAAAACAGTACTAACTCCTCAGTACAGTAACACCTTTTTATAATTTATTCTCATTCAGTCGATGTTACTCATCTCGGGGAGACCTTTCTCAGTAAAAACACCAAAAAGTCATAACCCGTGCTTTTATCAATAATCCCGTCAGACTGTTTCACTTGGCTTAAGGAACACTTTGTAGTAGGCTTTAGCTCCTTGAAACAGGTGAAGTGTTTTACTGATTTATTAACGTTACCTCCACACGATTTAGTCGAGTCAGGAACGACCTCTAACAGTGGAAGGGGTAATTAGGGCCTTATCTAATCCCTCCAGTTCGAAAAGTCGCGCCTGAGTCAAAGAAGCCTGTCTGAAGATAGGAAGGATATCCAAAACAACGCATCATCCTAGTTAAAAGTATTGACTGACTGGAACGTAAATGTTGCTGTATATCGTGGTATTTGTTGTACTGAATTTATATAAAGGATGGTCATCGAGTTAAGGTGTGATTGTGGATAGCATTGCGGTAACGAGAGAGACTGAAGGGAGGCAGTGAGATGAGGAGAGATAATGAGTCGAAGTGCCTTTGACTCCACACTTCTTACAGATTGAGCGCATTAATATTTTTTGTCCAATATTTTTGTGTGTTAAAAGAAACAATGATGGACAGATAGATAAGCAGACAGACAGATAGATGGATGGATGGATGGATGGACAGATAGATAGTATTTTAATGATGGTCGGCACTGTGTTTGCATTCGTGAGTGATGGCGTGTTCATTAGTGACGTCAGAGTTTTATTTAGTAGCTTTGTGTGTGTGTGTGTGTGTGTGTGTGTGTGTGTGTGTGTGTGTGTGTCTGTCTGTCTCTGTGTATGTGACTAGTATCCATGTGTCAGGTGGGTATGATGGCTGTTAATTTGTGTCGGGTGTTTGTGTATGATAATGAGTTGTCAAGAGCACGTTTGATTGTGACAGCTGTATTAGATTATTGTGTGTGTGTGTGTGTGTGTGTGTGTGTTTTGAGGTCTCGTACATGTGTCAGATATGATTATGGACAGTGAGTACATTTGAGTTGTGTATAGTTTCAGTAAGATATGCAGAATTTAATTTCAACGCATCCGGCTCCAGACATAAACAAGAAGACGATTCCAGAGGTTGATTTAATGTACACCCACAAGGGCCTTGATTTCTGCAGCCGTCCCACCTCAGCAGGCATTCGGGCACTACATCTCACATTTCTAGTATCGTAGCTCTAGGGATACCACATTCGGATCTGTTTTTTTTTTTTTTGGCGTAATGTTTTTACCGTAACTTCCGCCAGATTTTCTTCCTTTGCGGCTTTCTTTTCCACAAAGCTCAGAGAGAGAGAGAGAAAAGAAAACAATGCTGCGGCTTTATCTGTTTCTTAGCACCTCTTGGTGGATGGCATCGTATTCCAGTTTTAATCTATTGTTACAGGTCAACATCGAGACGGGGAGATGGCAGGTATAGACCAAGCTAGAATGGAAAGGACGCTGTAGGGTTATTTTTTAGGAAATGTTGACCAGACCACGTGGAAGGGCAATTAACATGGTAATGCCTAATTCAGATCCACTTCGTTTCCGTCCAACTCCCAAGATCTGTTAGTGATCATCCCACGTCCCTATCCACTTCGCTGCCACATCTCGTCTGTGATTTATGCATCTCGTTCATGTATAAATTAGGGTTGAAGTGCTTATGTGAGTTCAGTTTTAGGGTTGAAGTGCTTATGTGAGTTCAGTTTTAGGGTTGAAGTGATTATGTGAGTTCAGTTTTAGGGTTGAAGTGCTTATGTGAGTTCAGTTTTAGGGTTGAAGTGATTATGTGAGTTCAAACTGCGAGGTGTGTTGTGTGTGTATCAGTGATTCTCTCTCTCTCTCTCTCTCCTACCTACGCATGCACCCACTTACCAACCTACCTACTTAACTGTCTGTCTCTGTCTGACTGTCTATCTATCTACCTATCTGCCCGTCTATCTGTGTATCTATCTATCTTTCTGTCTATCTATCTGTTTGCCTTCTGTCAGTTGGAAAGCATGCAATTTAGAGTCATTTGTTACATTCGGTGCCCACTTTGTATAATGCTTTTGAAGGTCCATCTAAGCGTTAAGTTTTTCCATTTGATGATGTGATGGAAAAGAATTATGTTTTTACTGTGACTCGAATTTAACGCTAGAGAAAACAGTGTCATGACTGCCAAAGAGGAGGCTTTTGATTGTATATATGTTGGACTTCGGCTTCACAGGATTCGTTCATTATTGTGTTTTTACCTGTTTTTCTTTTCTTTTTTTCTGTCTTGTCCCTTTTTATGGCGGCGTGTGTGGCACCGCATTTTGTATATGTTTCTGTCTAGCATTCCTGTTTGTTTGTGTGTGGCACCCTTGTTTGTGTTTCTGTCTGGCATCCGTGTTTGCCCGTTTTTCCATCCTGCTGTCTTCCGTTCCTTCTCTTCCCGGTTTTGCAATATAATGTCTAACGGAAGGATTACGGTGAATTTAAGTGGGGATGTTTCAGTTAAGGATGAAGCGATTAAATTTTAGTGGAAGTCGGTCGGAGGAAAAGGACAATTATATTTTCAGCGATTATGAGAATGCAGGATGCCTTAATGTGACGTGAGAAATTTGGAGACCAATTTCCATACAGTTTCTTAATGGTGAGATGCGCATCCGTAGAGTTTCGTTAAGGGTTGACTTCAGGCACTTTGCACTCTTTATTTATTTAGTTAGTTATTTAATTTTAGCATGGCGGAGGTAAATGCTGTATTGGGTGTCCAGTTATAATATGGATGATCTTCTTAGGTGGATCTGTTTAAATCTAAGGGCTACCCACTCCTGGTTTCAGTTATCTAAAGTGTACACCTTTCGTCTGCGAGGCATCATTTCCAGTGTTCCGTAGGTGTCCAAATCTTTCATCGTCTCAGATTCTACCGAGTAGCTGGTGTTTTCAAAATCTACTCGATGCAGTTCATTATCACAAGTACTTGAAAATACTTCATATGTAATATTCACAAAATATATACTGTGTACTGTGTGTCATATTCACCATGTCTGCAAGTTTTCCCACCTTCTCGGACATCATAATCCTTCTCAAGAAAATAACGTAAAATAATTTTCTTCCTCTTGAAGCTCTGTAAGCCCTTTTTTCCTTGTACCGGTATCTAAGAGCTTTCGTCTGTTCGCCTAAACTTTAACCGGTTTTGTTTATGCATCAGCTGTCAAGTGCTATTTTCTAGAATTATTGACCTTACTCCTCTCCCCAGTCCCACACAGACATTTTCCTTTCTCCCTTAATTCTGGGCGTCTACACACATTCTGCCGTCTTCATTACCTATTGAAACCAACACCGACACCTCTACGCGTACGAAGACGAATACCCTCAGACCCACCCTAATGTGAGGAAATAGACCGACATTGCGTTAAATATCATCGTGAATGGAGTCAGGCCACAGATGCATTGTTGCACGGTTTGGTTACGGTAGCTAGAATAAGTGTGTAGGCATATATATCTCTTTAATTTTGAAGAATCGGGGACGTAACGCTATATCTGCGGATCTCCCAAACGTAAAGAGGTAAGTCGTGCAAACCCAGCATAAAGGAGGGTGTCGAAGAAGGTAGGGGGAGGTGGTTTGCTGACAGAGATAGTGTGAGGGGGAAGGGGTGGAAGGATGAGGTGGTAAAGAGGGGAATCTACTGGGTTACGATGTGGACGGGAGAGGTGTAAGGGGATGTGGTGGGTGAGGGGAGAGGGGGGGAGGGGTGTGAGTTGGGTGGGGAAGGGAAAGGAGTACAGTAGCTGGGTGGGCTGGCTTGTCTTTTATGGAACTGTTGTGTAAGCCTGTTTCTTGTCGTCTTGCCTTTCTCACGGCCTTTAACTCTATTTTACGGCCCGTCACACACACACACACACACACACACACACACACACACACACACACACACACACACACACACACACACACACACACACACACACACACACACACACACACACACACACACACACACACACACACACACACACACACACACACACACACACACACACACACACACACACACACACACACACACACACACACACACACACACACACACACACACACACACACACACACACACACACACACACACACACACACACACACACACACACACACACACACACACACACACACACACACACACACACACACACACACACACACACACACACACACACACACACACACACACACACACACACACACACACACACACACACACGTTTGTACAATACATCAAGTTCGTAAAATTTTCAGTAGGAGACGAAAATATTCTTGCCTGTTTTGCAACGTGTCTGAAAATTTTAGTCACCCTCTCAATATATGTGAACAAAAAAAAGGGGGGGGGGCGTTTTGAGTCCAGAATGCTCCAAGAAATAAGAAAAAAAAAAATACTATAGTTCGTTCACCTTAACTTGGCTCAGATTTTCATCCTATTGTAGCGTATTTTCCGTAGTTCAGTGGCGGAAAGAGATTGTTATAGCCCTGAATGCTTTCCATGCCACCTCTTCGTGTCTTGCACCATACTTCAGTGTTAGTCCTTGACGTAAATCAACATTCATAATAGCGCAGTTTTAGGCCAAACTGAATTGAGTATAGTATAGTAGTTTGGAAAATAACTTTGACTCGTCCAACCAAAGAGAATTTTTTTTGTTTTTTTTTAATACATTCTTGCTGGTCTCCGGACGGTTCTGACACAAGGTATTATTATTATTATTTTTTTTTACTGGACAGGTCATTTATTTCCTTTATAAGCTTAGGTAATAAAGAGAATACTTTTCCTAATCTGAATGAAATCATCTGGAGGCATCTAGAATAAAACAGGACAACACAGAACAACACGGTATCAAAGCAGTGAAATTAAGATAATACTTCGTTGTACTGAAGGAGTTTGTGGCTGTGTTTCCCGTCCCTTCACATGTCCCTCCTTTAAGCTGAATAAATTGTATGAGGGTGAGAAGAATAACATACAAAAGAGGTCACTGTCTATTGAAGGGATTTTGCTAGGTGGAGTGGAGAGAAGGATGGAGAGACGAGAAGAACATGAAGGAAGAAAAGAAAGGAAGACGGAAGAAGTGTACGATGATGATGATAAGACTGGAAAAGATAAAAGGAAAGGAAAGGAAAGCAAATAAGAAAATTATTGAGTTTTAGAGAAAGTGAAAGATATGAGAAAAACACAAGAAGATTTAATTAGCATGGAAGAAGGAGAGAACTGAATGCGAGAAAACTGAAAGGAACGAAGGAAATACAAGGGAAAACATTGGAGGGAAGGAGGAGGAGAAGGAGCAGAAGAGAAGAGGAAGGAAGATGAAGGAAAAGAAAAAGTATGCGCTGAAAGATTGAGAGATGGCTGGAGCGTCAAGAAAGAGTATGAAAAACGGAGAGGGGATGATGGAAGGAAAGAAGGAAGGAGAGAGAGGATGATGAAAGCAGGGTCAAGAGAGAGGGAAGAAAGGAAGGAGCTAGAATTGAAGAGGGATGGATGAAGGAAGGAATAAAAAAAGTAAAGGATGAAGGGATGTTAGAAGTGAAAGGGAGGAAGAGAAGGCGTAAGGAAGAAGTGGGAAAAGAAAATAAGGGAATGAACTGTAACAAGAGTGAATGACGGTGGTGAAGGCTAGTGATGAAGAGGAAGGAAGGAAGAAGGACTGATAAATATAGAGAAGAGGAGGGAAGAAGGAAGGAATGTGGAGAGAGGACAAAGGAAACATTGTCAAAAGGGGAGAGAAAAGGAAGGATCGAAAACTGGAGGAGAGAGGGAGAAGGGAAAAGAGGAAATAGGAAAGCAGGGAAGGAAGAAAGGGGGCGGGAGGAAGGAGGAAAGGAAGTAAGAAAGCTGAAGATGAAAGGGAAGGAAAGAAAGAATGAGAAAGGAAGAAAATGGAAGGAAGGAAGGTTTAAAGAATAAGAATGAAAGGCAGAAGAAGGAGAAGAGGAAGAATTGGGAGAGGAGAGAAGAAAAAAGAGAAAGGGGTTGAGCGAAAGAGAAAGGAGAGGAGAACGAAGGAAGAAGGAGAAGGGGAAGAATAGGGAGAGGAGAGAAGAAAAAAGAGAAAGGAGTTGAGCGAAAGAGGAAGGAGAGGAGAACGAAGTAAGAAAGGAACTAAGTACTTGGAGGCGGGAAAATAGATAGAGAGATGGAGGGAGGAAGGCGGTGAGCGAAAAAGGAAGGAAAGATAGAGAAAACGATTGGAACTAAGGCAGTATCGCGGGGAGGGGAGGAAAGAAGGAAGATGCGAAAACAGATCGGAGAGGAGGAAGGAAAGATAAAAAAAGGAGGAGGAAGGGAGGGAAAAGGAAATAGAGATTGGACGGAGGACGGTGGAGAGGAAGAAGTAAAAGTGGACCGGGAAGAAGGGAGGGATGGCCATGAGGAAGGAGGAGGGAAGGAAGCAAGAATATTATAAGCGAAAGGACGGAAGGAAAGATTAGGCATGTAAGGAATGAAAGGGGTGGGGGAGAATGAAAGATAAACAAAAAACGGAATGGCAACAAGACGAAGGGATCAGTGGCAAATAAAGTATCAGTGAGAAGTTAAAAAGGAGAGAGAAGAAAGGGAGGAAGGAAAAACGAGCCAAGAAAGAAGGAAAGAAATACAGAATAGAAGGAAGAAAAGAGGAAAATGAAGTAGAGAAGGAAGGCAGAAAAGTAATGAGAAATAGAGGTAGTATGGAGGTAGAAAAGATGATGACGTGGACGAAAAAAGGAAGAAGAACAGATAAAAGAAGTAGGAAGAACAGACGAAGGAAGGAGCTCTGGACATGCAGTAAGTGGGTCCGGGTCAGGTGGCTTGGTGGGCTGGTTGAATTGAGTCACGCGTAAGGAGAATGGAAGGAGGAGGAAGGAAGGAGAAGGAAGACGAAGGAAGGAAAGGAGTTAAGAATTCTTTGCACACCCTGCTGTACATAGTTAGGGGGGGTTAATGGATTGAGCAACGCACACAGAGAAGGAAGGACGAAACACATAAATGAAGGAACAAGAGGATGGAAGAAGGAAGGAAGGAAAGAATAAAAAAGAAGGAAGGGAGGGAGGAAGTAAATATAAAGGAAGGAAAATATAAAGAAAGGGGTTAAGAATATGGAGTGTGGGCCTTGGTGTGGTTGGGTAGGATGGGTGGCTTGAACAACACACGCACTGGCCTCTCTTCTTTAGCTTGCAGGAGGCGCTTGCTGGCTGATATGAACATTGATTCACTCTTACTCCTTCCTTCCTCTCTTCCCTCTCAATCCTTCCTTCCTCTCTTCCCTCTCAATCCTTCCTTCATTTCTTCCCTCTCAGTCCTTCCTTCCATTCTTCCCTTTCAGTCCTTCATCTCTCTCTCAGTTCTTTCTCCCTTTTCCCTCTCAGTCCCTTCTCCCCTTTCCCTTCTTCACTCCGTCTTCAGCCCCCTCATTCAGTCCTTAAATCTTTCATTCCATATTAAATTCTTCCCATTCCTTCACCATTACTCTCGCTTCGCTCCCATTCCTTCTTCAGTTCTTGCATTCCTTCTGCAACCCATGCCATTCCCTTACCACCCTCTCACATTCCTTGTTCGTCCTACCTTGCTCTCCCGAATCTTTGGCCACCTTTCTCACCACTCCTTTCACTTCCCTCTTACCCATCTCACTTCCCCCTCACCGTCTCGTTTTCCTCTTACCCCCATTTCGCTTTCATCCCTCTTGTTTCCTTTCTACACTTTTCGTTCCCCTGCCACCCCTCTCGCTTCCCTCCCATCCCTCTCGCTTCTCTTCCACCCCTCTCGCTTCTCTTCCACCCTTCTCGCTTCATTCTCACGTCTCTCGATTCCCATCCACCCCTCTCACTTCCCTTCCACCCCTCTCACTTCACTTCCACCCCTCTCACTTCCCTCTCTCTTCTCCCACAAAACTCTCTACTTTAGCTTGTAGGCGTTCGCCGAGATGAGGATCGATTCATCCTAACACCATCCTCACATTTCTCTCCCACTCTTTCCCCTCTTACCTCCCTTCCCCCTTGCTCCTCTTATCTCTCTCCTTCTCCCCTCTGAACGCCTTTATTTCTTCCGTACCCCTCTCACTCCTTCCTCATCCCTCCTGTTCCTCACGTCTCACTTCCCTTTCACCGCTTCCTCCATTTTTGCAATCCTTCCTCAACACCTTTCACCTCCTCGCATCCTCAAGAGTCTCTCAATCCTCTCTCTCTTTTTGCTCACACCTCTTCCCTCCCATCCCTCTCACTCCCCGCTCACTTCTGTCTCATTTCTCTCTCACTACTTTCACAAGCTTGTAGGTCCTTGCCCAGATGAGCATTGATTCTCTCATTGCCCTCTCTCGCTTCCCTTTCACTTCCCTCCCTCCTATCCCTCCCATCTTTCACCATCTTTTCCCCTTGCACCACTCACTCCCCTCTCTCCTGATCCTCCCCTCTTTCTTCATTTATTCCCCTCGCATCTGTCACTTCCCTGTCTCTCCTATTCTCTCTCTCTCTCTCTCTCCCTCCCTCCCCCATTTCTCCCCTCTTTCTCCATTTCTTCCCTCTCTCCTGTCCCTCCCTCTCCATTCTTCCCCTCGCAACTATCTCTTCCCCCTCTCTCTCTCTCTCTCTCTCTCTTATTCCTCCCCTCTTTCTCTTCCCCTCGTACCTCCTCTCCACCCACTTCACTGCCTTTTTCCCTGTCATTTCCTCCTTGTCCTTTTTTCCTGCCCCATTCACTGCTTGATTACACATTTCCATGCCTCTTTATCCCTTGTCTTCCTTCTGAACGTAAATGAAGTCTCTGTTTCTGTTTTTGGCGTGTCAGTGAAGCGTGTTTCAAGCCATATTTCGTTTCAGAATCGGAGTGAGAGAGACAGAGAGAGAGAGGGGGGAGGGGAAGTGTGCTGGAAGGATGGAGGGAGGGAAATGAGGGAGTAAATGAAGGATGGAGGGAGGGAAGTGAGCGAGTAAATGAAGGATGGAGGAAAGGAAATGAGGGAGTAAATGAAGGATGGAGTTAGGGAGATGAAGAAGTAAATGAGTGAAGGAGGAAGGAAATGCAGGAGTAAATGAGTGGTGGAGGGAGGGAAATGAGGGAGTAAGTGAGTGATGGAGGGAGGGAACTGAGGGAGTAAATGAGTGATGGAGGAAAGGAGAGAATAAGTGGCATGGAGGGAAAGGAAATGAGGCAGGGAAGTGAACTCATTACCTAATCACTCAGCCACTCAGCGTCAACATAATCATATCGCTTTCACTTCATTTCATGTTCAATTAGCGTGTCCGAATTACCTATTTTTTTTTTCACCTCGTTCATTGCCTGATAGGTATTGATTACGGTGGCATTGGAATCTGTTGATTTTTCGCTCTTAGATTTAGGCATCCTGCACAACAGAATAGTCAGCAGCGCTATAGGGAACGAAACTGTTTCATATTTTCGCTTTGAACTTAAGAAATTATCATATATTATCAGTGGAGAGAGAGAGAGAGAGAAAGAGAGAGAGAGTCTATCCATTTAAAGTGTAAGTGACCAGTAAATCTTGCTTTAGTGGCATCATCTAATTAACCGAAACTCCTCATCAGATTTAACTCCTAAGGGTCGGGTCACATCCGTTTAGAGCACCTTAACCCACTGCACAACCAGGCGCCAATTCATATCTATGATTAATGACAGTATAAACGCGCACATAATTTGCAGTTTGAGGAAATTTTGGATTATTGGAGAGTAAACTAATAGAAAGTGTGAAGAATACAGGGAGAGTGTCTGTGTCGGCCCTCTGACCTTTATCGCGAAATATCTGAAGCATCCTGGACTGCTGAGAAATTCCACAGCGAAAATGATAATTATGAGCGATGGCGGAATCACTACTGGGATAAGGAGTATTTAGGAGAGAGAGAGAGAGAGAGAGAGAGAGAGAGAGAGAGAGAGAGAGAGAATGGCAGAAATGTCACAGGAGATTTAAGATCCGCAAGTGACGAAAACAATTAAAAACAGAGGAGGAGGAGAAGAAGGAGGAAGAAGAAAAGGAGCAGGAGGAAAAGGAAAAAGAGGAAGAGGAGAGAAAATTAAAAACATCCTTGTAGGAGGGTGAAAGTGGAAAAACCTTTTAGAAGTGTGAGAAAGAAATACAAGTCGAAACGAGAGAGAGAGAGAGGGATATAGATAGATATACAGAGAGAGAGAGAGATACTATCCATCCCAGGGAAGTAATGGTAGAAACTTCAGGTATAGTACTTAGTAGGAAATGATCCAGTCTCCTTTTGTTGCACTCCTTAATCTTGGCAAAGAGAACATATTACGCGGAGAAAACTTAAAGGAAAACCCAATACAAGGAGGACAAGGAGTCAGGAAAGGTTGAATGGGGTGGGGGGTGGAGGTGATCAGACATGCCAGGTTACACACATGGATCAGGAGCAAGGGGGAAAATATGCCTGTCCCCCGCCCTTTTGCCCTCCCCTGCGTTTTGGGAATGAGTTGTGTAGGCTTGAAGTATTCCAGGAGGTTTTGTTCGTGCAACCTAGGGCGCCTCTGAGAACTGGAAATTGCCTGGCTTTCTGGAAACTAGGTGGGTGGGTTTGACTTGGCTCCCTTCCTGTTTTGACTGTTTTCTTGGCCTTTCCCTGTTTTAATTTGACGCTGTTCTTGGTTTAGCTCTGTTTTGGATTTTCTGTTTTGATTTGGTTTTGTTATGACTGCTGTGTTATGACATGGTTTTATTGTGGCTTGGCTGTGTTTGGATTCTGTTTGATTTGGCACTATTTTTATTTGGCTCTGTTTTGACATTGTTCTGTTGTGACTTGCCTTTGTTTTGGCTTTCCCCTCTATTATTATTCTACCTTATTTTGTGTAGACGGTTTTGACCTGCCTCTTTTAATTTGGCTATGTTTTGACTTCGGCCTCTTTTGACTTGGCACTGTTTGATTGGGAATTGTATTCATTGGAATTTATTTTAGAAATACGTCCAATTTGTTGCTAATCACGTAGATGTACTGACGTCTGTTTACCTGCAAGGAAGGATTTTTCGTGTTGAAGGAGTTAAGATTAAGTTACAGTACTGAGCGTCACGTGTATGGGAGATTTAACCTCTTCCATATTTTTTTTTTTCTTTTCCTTTTTTTTTTTTTTTTTCGCTCAGACGAATTTGTTTTTAGTTTAGTTGGGTTATTTTCAACTGGAGAGATTTGATATATTCAGCATAACCTTCGTTGACCCCTTCACCAGTGTGGGGCTCTCCGAAACTAAATTAGATTATTTGTAAGCAAGAAGCATAAATAAAAACGGCATCGTGTTGGGGAAGTTAAAAATTACGAATCAGTGGTAGGGACACATATAACGCACTTTACTGCGGTGTTATATAACGCACATTACTACGGTGACATAATACTCCTTACTACGGTGACATCTAACACTTTACTACGGTGACATAATACTCTTTACTACGGTGACATCTAACACTTTACTACGGTGACATATAACGCACTTTATAACAGTGACATAACGCACTTTACTACGGTGACATAATACACTTTACTACTGCGGCATATAACGCACTTTAATACGGTGACATCTTACGTGCTGAACTCGTAGTCAGCTAGTAAGCAGAATAATTTTTGTAAAGCGATGAGCTATCAGATAAGGATTCGCGTATGCATAAAGGTTGCTAGACAAAGTTGTGGACGGGAAGGGGAGAGGGGCTATGGAATGAAAGTAGGAAAGAGAGAGAGAGAGAGAGAGAGAGAGAGAGAGAGAGAGAGAACAAGACAGTGAAACCGGACAGATAATGATGAACAGATAGGAAAGGGACAGAGGTGTAAATGAATGTAGCGAAATATATGAAGATATGTGAAAAAAGAATAAAATGTTGGGAGTATGGATAGATAAAAAGGATTGTGAGAGAAATAGTATTGGTGAATAATATGAGAAACGGCGTCAGCAGATAGGAGAGATTTAAGTGAAAGGAACTGACAGAGTAGTGAGGCAGTTTGGATTAATAAAGGTGAATAAGAGAAAATAAGATTAATGAGATTGAGAGCAGAAGAAAGTGTGAACAAACAGGAGAGGGACGGAAGTGTAGGGGTTTGAGTGTAGAAATAGGAAAAAATTTATGAGTGGAAGGAAAGAGGAGTGTACTGTATATAAACAAAGGAATGTAAGAGGAAGCGAGATGAAATTATACTGAGAACAAAAAGAGGTGACAGTATGAGAGGAACTGAAGAGGGGAACCGAGTCAAGCATAATATGAGCAGGAGTGGCAAGAATTGTGAAGGGAAGAATGGGGAAATAAGAAAGGCATGTGAATAAATGAGGGGGAGGGAGAGAAAAAAAAACAGGTCTAATTATGTGAAGTGGGGAACAGAGAAAACTGGGACAAATAGAGGATGGACGGAGTTTAGTGGAATATAATGCCAAACAGTGGATAAGGTTAAAAAGAAACAAAAATTGTGGAGAGAAGGAGAGAGGAATATGGAAGTAGTGTGTAGAGACGCAGGTGTGTAAGGGTGCAAGCCAGATTACACTAAGTATTATGTGTAAAAAAAAAAAAAAAAAAAGGTAAGTAGAGAACTGAGCAGGGCAATACATCACTAAAAGAAAAAAGGGAATGTATGTGAGAGAAATGCATGATAGATATAAATAGAGTGGATAAAGAGAAGAGGTGGAAAACATTGGAGAGAGAGAGAGGAGAGAGACGTCGTGCGTAGGGAACTGAGAAGGGCAATATATCAGTCGAAGGAAGAGAGGTTGTGTGGGCGAAGTGAAGGGCAACCATTTTACCTGAGTGGGGGCTTGCCTTAGGGAATAAATCTGTAGTTCGGAAGAGAAAACGGCGGGATTTTTAATTTTTTCCTCAGCTTTTGTGTTCGTAAATCAGTTATTCGAAATTCTTGCTGGAGGCCCAAGTTAGGTGTATAGAGAAGTAAGATATATAAAGAAGTGGGCAGTCAGGTAAAGCCGTGAGCTAACAAATCAGTGTCTTTAGTGTCGGTTGCTACGGATTTGCCACAGACCGTCGAAGTCCTTGGAATGGAAGACATCAGAGGCGACAGGACTTTTGATGCCGACTGTACAACCATAAGCAAAAGTTCGGCGACGCTTCCCTATGGGGTTGTATCAGTGGAGGGTGTATGGTGAGTCGTTGGTATGTGATAGCAATATTAAGCACACAACAAAAGAATACATGAAGAAAGGTTGCTCTCTAACGTCCAGTGAAAAATAAGAATAAAGGAAGGCAGGACACAATAGTGGTAGGAGATTGTCGACGATCTTTTGCTCATAGCTGCGTAAAGGGTAAAAAAGTAGTTCGGTAAACGAGAGATAAGGAATTTATGGAGTTCGGCATGTAAAAGAAGTGAGGGGAAAATTTGGAATTAAACTGGTCTTTACCTCGGAACGTTTCCCAGTGACGAGTAAAATTGTTTTGCGCTAACTAGGGTGAAATGGATGAGGTTTAACGGCTAGTAATGGAAAGGAAAGAGTTGAGTAATTTTAAAAATGGGTGGACGAAAGAGTAATGGACTTGACAAGAGTTAAAATTGTTAGAGATGCCAAAATTAAGTTACCACGCAGTAATCTGAGTTAGAGACGAATGTGATGGGTGAAAAGAGATAAAACGAGGAGTGAGAGAAGAGAAAAAGTGAGGAGGTTGTTGAATGATGTAAAAGAAGTGAAAATCTAGTTGTTGAAAGACCCGGGAAAAAATAAAGTTAGGGCAGTACTAGAAAAAGACTTGGGAACCAGATTGTTTGGCATTCTTAAACTCCTGTGAAAACCTCAGATAGATAAAATCGTCTGACATAAGTTAAAATAGAATACTAAAGTTGCCCCGACTATACCAATGTTAAAGGTCAGGGAAAACAAACTGACAGTATTAGAGCAGTGAAATAGAGCAGCGAAAGTAACAGCCAGATGGAGCTAAACAAAGGATGATGAGAGGAGATTAAACAGGGGAGAGCTAAGTGAGATGAAAGAGAAGTGAAAATAGGAGGAGTAAACACTCTATATGAGACTGACGTTGGATAGTCAGTGAGGATGAAGTGAACTTAAGGACTATATAGGTGAGCGAGAACAGGTGGTGAGGAGTAAGACAACAGAATATGATAAAAATGGAAAGAGAACGAAAATAGAGATGAGACGGAGATTGAAAAGTCAGTGACAGTGAGGTAAGGTAAAAGAAAAGAGGAATAGTTAGAAGGGAACATGAGGTAAACTAACTGAGATGAGGTGAGGTAGGTGAGATGAGGTAAAGCAGTAGAGAGATAGGTGAGAGCGAACGTTAATAAAACAGAAGTGAGGTGGGGTGAGGCAAAGGTACAGAGAGAGGTGAGAGGGAACATGATGTAATATATTTGTGAGATTAGGTTAAGTAAGAGAGTGAAATAGAGAGAAGGAAGAAAGAGATAATGTAGTGTGAAATAAAAGCTAATGGGGGTTAGGTAAAGTAGGTGAGATGAGGTACAGGAATAGAGAAACAGGTGAGAGGAAACAGTAGATGAAGATGGAGGGTGGCTAGAGGTTATTAATGTAATCCAAGACCTGAAACATTACCTCTTCTCGTCACCTAAAGTTTAATTGAGGAGAACGGGCAATTAAGGAGATTAATGTGAAGCCAGGTAGAGGAACGGCAAGTCAAGTGGTAGACTGTAGTAAATAAGGTGTTCTGGATGCAGTGAGGTATATTAGAAATGCAGATGATGAAAAGTAAATAAGGTGAGCTAGGTGAAATCAGGTAGAGGAACAGAATCAGGTGAATAAGTGAGGTTGTTATGATGTAGGTAGTGGAAAGGTAATAAAGATGATGGCGATGATAAGTAGTTAAAGTAAAAAGTAAAGTTAAAAGTAGCGAGAATTGGGTGGTAAGATAATTAAGGTGTTTCAGCTGAAGTTTGATAATTAAGATATAGGTGATGAGAAGAGGTAATTAATGTGATCTAAGTGAGATGATGCGAGGTGGAGGAGCAGAGCAGTCAGGAGTTGAGGGGAAAGAGGGAGGTGGGTGGGGAGGGTGTAGGTGGGTAGAGGAATGGGGTGGGGGTGGGGGGTAGCACCTGCGCTGTACATCGGGGTGGTGCAGCACAAAAGGTTAAAGGTACATCAGAGTCGTACATCACTTGGCTTGCCCGCCGCTACCAGGAGGCTCTCTGCTGTTATGGTGTTACTGTTATGTTGCTGTTGTTGTGATTCTTCTGTTATGGTGCAGTTATGGTACTGCTGGTATGTTGCTGTTGTGGTGTCTCTATTGTGGTGCTCCTCTTGCGGTTCTACTGTTGTGGTACTGCTGTTATGGTGCGGTTGTAATGATGTTGCTTTTGTGGAACTGTTGTTGTCATACGTTTACAATGGTGATGCTGTCATGATCTTGGTGTTGTGGTGCTGCCTGTGCAGTGTTGTGGCATCTGTCCAGTGGTGTTGTGGCATGTCCTGTGGTGTTGGGGTATCTGTGGTTTGGTGTTATTGTGCTGGTGTGGTTGCGTTATGGTAACGTTGTGATGCTCTGGCTGTAGTGATGATGCTTTGAAGTGCCTTTCTGTTGTGCTGGTGTTGTGATGCCATTGTACTGTTTTGATGGTATTGTGTAGTTATGATACCGTTCTGTCTGTTGTGACCTTGTTATACTTTAGTAGAGAAGTCATTGTACTGTGATGGTACTGTTTTGTGCTGCTCTGGATTTTATGTTGGTATGATGATGTCATGGTGTGGTGTGGTATAATGTCTGTGTGGTGTTGTATCATTCCTGGTATTGTGATGTAGTGTCGGGTCATTGTGGTGCAATGCTGCGGTGTCCGTGTTATGCTGTCTCTGTAATGATATAGCGGTATAGTGGTGGCATTGTGTTGTGGTATCACCATTGGTGTTATGGTGCTGTTGAAGGTATACATTGCCTTCAGAAGTTCCGTTACTCCTCCCGCCCTTCAGTAGCTTAAGAAATGATATTAGTTTGGAATTTTAATAATATTACTAGTTTAGATAGTGGTGAATGGAGTCCCTGTCATCTCTCTGTTAGTTAAGGAATTAACTTTTAACCAGGCAGAACACACTGGTGGCAGAAACTTTTGCCCATGTTTGTTCATGTGGGTAGGAATATTTTGGTGGATATGCAGGTCGACCCTAATGGACATCCCTTTGGAGAGCTGGGTTGTTGAAGTGGAAGCAGAGGGGGCCTTAGGAAACAGTTATGTTCAATTTATCATGTCCTTTAAAGTAAGTCCCCAGTTGCCTTGACAAATCTGAAATTAATAATCGTCATCATCGTAGTCGTCGTCGTCTTCGTCGTCCTATTTCCCATCGATAAACATGGAGGGTATGATCCGGATATAAAAACTTGGGTGCCAGGTAGTAGGATTACCATTACTAGAGTGTTCAGGGAAATATATAATAGGCCTAGGAGTCATGCTAGTTTGAAACCCCGCCTCATGTGCTCTGACGGAATAGAGTAGGCTACCTAACACGTTATTGCCCACTAGAGTAAAGGAGGGTCGTTGTGGTGCTGTTGTGGTTTGGTGCTGCTCTTGTAAGTGTGGTGTTGTGGTGCTGGTTGTGCTTTTGTAGTGCTAGTCTGGCAGATTTGGTGCCATTGTGGCGGTGGTGGTGGTGAGACTGACCTTTGTGATTTGAGTGTGGTGATGGTATGGCTCTTGTAGTGCTTTTTATGGCTTTTGTAGTGATATTCTGGCTGGTGTGGTGCCATAGTGTTGATGTTGTGGCTGTTACGTTGGTTGTTATGATACTGTTGTGGTGATGTAGTGGTGCTGTGGCTTTAGTGGTGTATTCAGCTAAGTGCAGTGCCGTTTTGGTGGGGGATGTGTCGTGGTGCTGGTTTGGTGGTGGTGTTAATGTGATGTTTGTTGTGGTGATATCTTTTTGATTACCTGAATTTCAAAAGCCCTACTATACACATTCTTTAATATATCGGTGCTAAAATAAATAATATCTGTTACTACATTCAAAATACTATGTAAAGAGGACGTACGTGGTAGAAGCTTAATGTTTTGATGGAAGTGGTGCGAGTCAGCAATATATATACAAAATTATGCATATTTGGGTGTGTTATTGCATGTCACTCACAACGCGACGTGGGTGATTGTGCTGGTCGGTCAGTGGTTGGTGGTTTTATTATTACAAATTGATTTATAGAATATCAAACGACGTTCCCATTTGTCCCTGTGCCACTAACTTTCACATTTACTTTCTCCCACGTGCTGTTTTCCATATGGGTAAATTCATAGATGGGTTAAGATTGAGCATGGAATGATATTTTTTTCCACACGCATCTGTATTTCACATTTATTTCCCCTTTTTCCTCCCTCCTGTAATGTGGTAATGGCAGTCTTGGGATGTGTTAGAGGAGGAGGAGGAAGAGGAGAAAGGGACAAATGAAGGGTACAGACTAAGGAACAGGTGGTGTTGTCATTACAGACTGATATATGAAGTACCGTATGGCATTCCCATTTGCCCTTGTACCATTACATTTCACATAACTCGTCCAGTTTCCTGCCCACCTACTATCGGGTAAAGGATAATGTCATAGTATGAAGAGGGTAGGAGAGAGAAAATTTTCTTTATTCTGTGTCTTTCGCGTCATCTCCGTTTTTGTTAATGGTAAATCATAAGTGTTAGTTTTTTTTTTTTTTTTTTTTTTTTTTTTTAAATAAATACTCCGGGGTTTGCTTTCTTGTACATATTTCTTGGTCTTTTTCTCCGGAGTAATATATGATACAACTTGTGTTCTGAATGGTGACCTTTATTGTCAGAGAGGCCTAGTTCCAGCCTATATTCAGCATGGCATGGACAAAATAGAAGGATTGTTTGATGATCGCTGAGCATTTTCCCATGTAAATAAATGCCACTGCAGGAAGTATCTCATATCCATTTCATAGTTGTTTAGTGTGTGGACCCGGCTCTGTGTATAGGCATCACAGCCCGTTCCCAAGGTCTGGAGGTCTTCCTGCATGCCATACACCACCACACGTCACCACTTCTGCGCTAATACCCACCGTCCATCATGAATACATGCTAGGGACTGTCTCGGACAGGACTAGTGTGTTGGTATTAGCTGGGGTATTTTTACATGTCAGCAGGTCTTTTGGTACATCTGTAAAATCTGTTTTAATGAAATTCGAATCCTTAAACTGTTGCATGTCCCAGCCGGGATTCGAACCTTGGTCCATTAGGAATGCATGCCATCTCTCTGCCGATTCGGCCACCACCTCCACCTGGTTATCAGGTACCATATATCATTCTAGCCTAATTTTCCTCCTTCCTCTGTATAACATTGTGAGAGTTATTTAAAACACTCATATCTGTTAATGTATCATTCAATCAATTTTTTCCCTCATCCGGAGCGTAGGGGCACAGGGTTAGGCTGCTCATGCCTGACATTAAAGGTGAGGGTGGCCATCATCGCCCTTTGCTGAGTAGCGTTATGTGAGCAATAATATTAACCCCAATCATCACCGGATTTAAACACCAACGGGCCTCATCCAGCTGGAGCGCCTCAACCCATTAGATCAGCTTGCGTCATTTGGTTATATGGCTACTACCGAACATACTGATTGGTTGTCTTTGTCACAGAAAACCGCCTGGCTAGTATTTTAGTGTAGAGTCATCTGAAGATAGCACTACATCGGGTGAGCGGATGATGACGCCCCAACCTGTGCTACATAAAAAAAATTCATGAAATAACAAGTTCTCTTTTTCAGAAGCGAATAATTCCTCTGTGTTTTGTATCGTGGAATTCTTTCTCCGTGTAATATAATCCGTGGTTTATCATTTCAGTGTAATCCCTGTGGGGGTATTCTGTTACTCTGTTTTATTTTGGTATTTTTTCTGCCTAGTTGTTCCGTTGCCCTCCTTATACGCTTTTTTTTTTATAATCTATTTGTTTTTCCTCCGGTCTTATTCTCATAATATTTCTCTCGCTTATTCTCTCCATCCCGTTTATCCTCTTTTTTTTTTTTTATTGTGCTTTATTCATCTCTTTTCTTCATTTTTGGACTGGACCTTTAATATTGTCATTTTATTCTCTCCTTGAGGAATTCTGTTCGGTATTTATGCATCTTTTCTTATTCCTCACCTTTTCTAGCTTAATGTTTTTCTGATCTGTTCTTTAATCTTTTATCTTCTCTTTGTCTCTCGAGATGCGTCAGTTTTCGTCCTGTGATTTCTGTATATTTCTGTAAAATGTATTCTACAGTTCTTTATTCTCCTTTTAGTTTATTGTGTGTCTAATTTATCATTCTGATCAGTTTACTTGTATTTTCATGCCTCATATTTTTCCCATTCGTTTTCATCCCTCCCTCATTGTTTATTCTCTCCCTGTTTTTTTTTTTTCCATCTAGTTAATTCCTTCGTTCTAGTGTATTCCCCTACCCTATTTCCTCCATCTAGTTTATTCCCTCTTTGTAGTATACTCCCCTCTAGCCTCTCCCTTCTAATATATTCTCCCACTAGTTTATTCCCTCCCTTTAATTTCTTCCTTCCCGTTAGTGTATTCGCTCCCTCTTGTTTATTCCTTCCGGTATTTTTTCCTTGCAATTCATTTTCTCTCAGATTTATTTACTCGATAATTTATTCCTTCCTCCACTTTATTCCCTCCCTCCCATTAACTTTATTTCCTCTTTGTAGATTACTTTCTCCTTAAAGTTTATTTCTTCCCTGAGTTTACTACCTCCCCCCTTAACTGTTTTCTCTTATTCCATTATTCCTTTCAATCTCGCCCTCATTTCTCTCCGTCATTTCTACATCTCTCCCTCTTTATCATCCTCCCTCTTTCTTCCCTCCCTCATCCCATTCTCTCCCTTAAGTACATTCTCTCCATCGTCGTACAACCTTGACTCTAGACCTTTACAAGTCTTTATCACTGGTCGACATGAGGGTAGACCAAGTTGCTATCTAGGGACACAGGTTGGTCTCTGTTGCCGTCAGTGAGAGTAACAGGCCTCCCGTTTTCGGCTGTCAGTGTTAGCCCACAACTCGCTTTGCCCCATTCAATTATATTCATTTATTCAGCTCCCTGCATTTTAACTAGGCTTTTATGTGTATTTCCATAATTCACTTTAACTCATCTTTTCATCTTATTTCCACAGTTGGCACTCATTTCTTATATCTTTATCTTTGTATCTTGTTTCTTTTTATCTGCCTTTGTTAATTTCTTAGCCTTCTTTCATATCCTTCTTACTTCATTGGCATCTGTCTCTCATTATTTTCTCATCTCGCATACTTTTAGCATACTATTCTCTTTCTGCTTTCACCTCTTCTCCTGTTCTCCTCGTATCTTGTACTGGTTTCGCTGCTTTCAGTTTATCAGTTCTCCTACTTATCTTATTCTCCCTATAATTCTTTACTTGTTCAGCTCTAATCGCTTGTGAACATGAAGGTATCTGAAGTTTCTGTCTGAACACACAATTTGGTCTTTGTTGCCCTCAGCCAGGGTAACAAGACTCCCGTTTCAGGTTGTCAGTCTTAGCCCACAACAAGGTTTCACAATTTTATTCAGATTTCCGTCATGTTTTCGCAACTCATAACCAGATCCATATTAAATTCAATGTTCAAAACTTGTTTGCATTTTATTCATATAATATTCAAATCATCACATCGCAGTTCCATTTTCATTGATGCTTATTATCTCCGCGAATCACTTTCATTCATTATACATCCATATCCTCACAACTCTCTTACATGTCATCAGTATTTTTAGTCATGTGTTCTCATTTTTTTTTTATTGTACTCTTGTCTTAATCTCTGTTCACATCTCGTATTTTTTACTGTCTTAAGTTATATCCCCCATTCTCATGGCAAATATATTTCACTCTTAGCCCTCCCCACTCTCGCTGCACCCATAATTAACTCTTATCTGTTCTCAGTCTGGCTGTTCGCATTTCTGTCTCTGCCCGTCTCGCCCTTCTCATATTCTGATCGTCTGTGTGTGTGTGTGTGTGTGTGTGTGTGTGTGTGTGTGTGTGTGTGTGTGTGTGTGTGTGTCACTCACTCACTCACCCAGTTACTGTACCTTCTTGCATAATGGGACCCAGGCCTTATGGGAGGAGTGTTCGGGGAAAAAAAAGAAAAAAAAAAAATGCACACTGGTAGACCTCCCCCGCGACCATTTTTTTTTTCTTTGCCTATGAACTCGAATTTTTGTCCAGTGGCAAATCTTCACCCGCACCAGGTTATAGGCATGGTGAGACCCCGAGACCCCCTACCCCTTCCCAGGTCTCGGCCGGAGTCATTATACACGGCCAGATTTTAACCGATGAACATGAAGTAAAGGCCGCATCAGCCTCCCTCAGCACGAGAGTTCTTGTCTGCGTTGAATAAAATCGTCCGGAGGTAGCAGTTATAATGTAAAACAAAGCGCACCCACGCCATGCAGAAGTCACACACCACCCACACAACACCAGCATCGTCCATTTAATACATAGCCTCTCCTGACGATTTTATTTAGCTTCAAGAGTGTTATCGAACCCTGTCAATACGAGATCTTTCCCACACTAAATAAAAATCATCAGGTGATAGCAAGAATAAACTAAATCACACATCCCACACACCGCCGCCCCCGTCCTGCTGCTGCTTCTCCTCAGCCGACCTCTGACCTCTGACGATGCAATTGTAATTTTCTTAATGCACAGAACTGATCCCCAACCACCGCGTCAATGTTCATCTGTATCCCTGTCGCAGCCCTCATTCCCCAGCGTGTGGCCGCCTGAATGTGGAATGATTTTGACTGGGGTGTTAGAGGGAAGAAAGATCTGAGATTGATTTTGATGTCACAAGCCCTGCACGTTGGAGTATTGGTTGATATTGCAATACCTCGTGAGTATGTTGCATTTGGCGGTATCTCCCTGTCGCAGAAATTATTATCAGTCTGACAACCCTCCAGGGAAACATTATACAATCGTAAATTATACAATATGTCATCGTAATTGAGCTGTGAGTGATTTCTGCCAACATCTTCAGTCTCATAGATCTCCCTTATACTTAATAAAAGAGCCTAGTGTTAACCAAAGTAAAACTAAGAAATAGGTGTCACCTCAGCTGAAAGGGTTAAGTTTGGTATCATGGCATCTAAGAGTCGAGCAAAAGGATGCTAGATTTTGATAAGTTCGAGGGCAGGAGAACTGGTTGAGGGTGGTGGTGAATATGGTAAGTGTTGTAGCAGAAACTGATGTTGAGGGTGTTGGATGCTGTTACTCAATACGAATGTTAATTTCGGGATGTGTGTGTGTGTGTGTGTGTGTGTGTGTGTGTGTGTGTGTGTGAGAGAGAGAGAGCAACCACGATCATGTTCTGAGGAGATGTCAGCTAGAATCCCAGAGACCTGAGGACAAAAAACACACTCCCACCCCTCCTCTCCCTCCCCCTCCCTCTGTCCTCTTCCCCCCCGCCGCCTCCTGCTTCCCGTCACCTCGTGGAGTTCCTCATTAGCGGGGGCGGTTCTCGGGTTCCACTTAAACCCTTTCAGCACAATGACGTCCTTTTTGTTGTTCTTGCTGCTTCCAGTTAATTTTCTTCCAGCATAGGAAAGTGTTCTTCTACCAAAAGAGTTAAAAACAATCTCCATTTTAGTTCAGTTACGTTCTCTCTCTCTCTCTCTCTCTCTCTCTCTCTCTCTCTCTCTCTCTCTCTCTCTCTCAACGATTTAACTCTTATTAGAATAGTTTTCTCGCACTAAAAGGGTTAGAATCAGTGCCCCGTTCTTCCTTCATTTTTTTTTTTTTTTTTTTTTTTTTTTTTTTTTACAGACTAAGGGTTGACGATTTTACCCAGCTTTCGTGCAGAACGGTTTAAAACTTTCGAGATTAACGCTTGGGCCAAGATATAGGAACATTGTATTTTATTTCACCAAACGTTTTAATCCAACAAACGTAAAAGACATAAAATTCGCAGTGACGTATGTTTTATTCATTCTTGCCATCTCCAGACGATTATTTTGATCAGGAGAGTCTTTTCCAGCGGCATGTGTTAGATACAACTTTAAATTTAACCCTTTCAGTGTAGGCTACATCTCCCTTGTGTTGAATAAAATAGTCTATAGTTGTTCTGCACTAACTTGGCTCAGGTTTTTGTCCCTCTTATTCTTAGTAGCTCAGTGGCAAAAAAGACAGTGCTATAACGTTATCTACTTTCCATGGCTCTGCTTCGTGACTTATCATCATATTCTTATTTAGACTGGGAAGATGGCGATATTAGGCCAAGTTAGAATAGAAACGGTGTAGAGGTGGCCAGAGTATTAGAGAAAATATTGTCCTCTTTTTTTTTTCTTTTTTCTTTTTTTTTTTCCAGAGTATTTTTGCTCTCTCAAGACGATTTTATTCAACTCCCAAAGGACATGTTACGCTGAAGGGATGAATGAAAGCAACGTCTATTCCCTCCATTTCAGAAAATCTCTCTCAGGCTCTATAAAATGTTGTCTTTTAAGCTCTGTGAAAAAATCGTCTGGAACCTCACAAGTCCTATCAAATCATCTGGTTTCTCCCAAGTTATGTTAAATTGTCTGAAATGGCTCCCAAGCTCTATGATATTGTCTGAAGTCTCTTCCAAGCTCAGTGAAATCGTCTGAAGTCTCTCCCAAGCTCTATGAAATTGTCTGAAAGTAGAAAGAATGCAATATACATCATCGTAATGGAAGGGTTAATTTCAGAATAAACACGCCGGTCAGTAAGATAACTCCACTTTCAGCCCCTTGGTAATTGTATTGAGATTAGAAAAGTCACTTTGTAGTAAAGAGATTAATTACCAAGCATTCTCCTTCCCATCTCCCCCCTCTCCCCGTCTCTCCTGCTTCGATCTCCCCATCACCACCTCCTCATCCTTACTGACCTTTCACCTCCTTCTCCTCCTCCTCCTTGCTAATGATTCAGGGCAAGACGGAGGAGAGAAATGTGGAAGGAAAAATGAACGTGTAATATAAAACAGGAGGGGAGAGGAGATAAGTGCAATAAAGGAAGAGAGTGGAATAAAGGAATGGAGGAAATAAAGATATATAATGCGAGAATGAGTGTACGGGAAATGGCGTGAAGAAAGACGTGGAAAGTGAGAAGGGTATCATAATAAAGGAAATACTGGTAAATTGAGGGTGTGAAATATTGGAGGACACTGGTGGAGAGACTGGAGAGGAGTTGGTGGGAGAGGGACAGGAGGAATAGAGAGATGAAGGGTAAGATAAACGAAAATGAAAGACATCCTGCAACGACGACTGCATTCCCTAGCTGTTATATATTCTGCTGTAGTCAGATGATTTTATTCTGCTTGAGAGTAGCTTCCCGTAGTGTTCATAGCGGTCTCCAGTAAGTCTAGTTTCCATAAAATCGTCTGTAGGTAACAAGAATAGACTGAAAAATGCTCGTGCAGAAGAGGTTAAGCGGAAATCTATCTCCAGCTGACCTCATACTCGTCGTCTTGTGTAACTACTGCCAACGCCGCCAAAATTTTCCAGTAACGAAAAGAATTTAAGGTAGAGGGTCAGTGGACACAAAAATGTAGCGAAGGAAGTAAGGAGTAATACAGAAATAGAATAGTGAAAGGAGTAATTGTGTGTGTGTTGCATTCTTGGATCAGTAAGCGTCACAAGTTTTCAGTATTATCATCTGGTGAACAGGGAGACACTCATACATAGACAGATTGATACTGGCAGGCAGGCAGGCAGGAAGGAAGGTAGGAAGGAGCGCATATAAAAAGACAAAAACAGATTGGGAGATAGATACTGTATATAGGTAGATAGAAAACGTAGCCACCTCCCACTTTTGGTGGAGAGAGAGAGAGAGAGAGAGAGAGAGGGGGGGGGGGAATGTTTGTGTAAATGCGAGTGTTGGAGCATCCCGGCACAGCTAGACCTACCGTACCACAGGAGGGAGTAACATGACTGGCCTTCCTCTCTCGTATTGCCAGTTCAGCTTGAGGGCGTCTGGCTCGTGCTGGCTGCCTCGAACCTGACTGAATAGTTCCCTGCGTACACACTTGCAGTACCCCGTTTCAGTTTTCTCTTCCCCAGGTTACTACTCGTAGGTTTTCAGTAATAGTAGCATTATCTAATCTAACTCTGCTTGGACAGATTACCCTAACCTTGCCTAACGTACCCCACCCCTAACAAATTTACCTGACCTGCCTAACTCACCTGTGACAGACTGACGTAAAGTAACTATTCATTACTTCACTTGACATTAACAGACTGCTCTTACTTAACTAACCTAACCGTACCTGATTTAACTCATATAAAACAGATTGACATACTCTGACTAAACCTAGCCAATCCTTAACCATAGCCCTAACAAACTGTCCTTACCTAAACTTACCTCTCTGTACTTACCTCAGACAGACTAACCTAACCCAACCTGATCCACCCTAACTGTAACAGACTGACCTAACCTAACCTTGAACTTGTTGGAAAAGAAAAAGTGACCCAATGAACCACAGTTTGGAAATTTGCGGTCAGGCTGGCAGTGAGAGGGAATGAGATTACGGAGCTCATTTCATTATGTCCACCTTCCCTTTTCCTTTTACCTGGTCGCTGTTCTGTTCCATCCATGTTTTGACCACTGTTCGGTTTTACCTTTGTTTGTGTGTGTGTGTGTGTGTGTCTTACAAGCCATTTTCTTCCTCATGTTTCTGCTTACCTCTTCCTACCATTTAAATTTCTTTTTTAACCCATTTTCTTTCCCATATGGTTCTAGGCACTTTCGATTTCCTCTCGTTCTTACTTTGTCTTTTATTGTTGCCAATTCTCTGTCACTTACATTTTACCTATACCTACTTCCTGCTTCCATTTATTTATTAGTCTTTCTTTACTTACCAATAATTTTCCTTGCTATAATCAGGAGTCTCTGCCTTCCAGTCCTTTGAACATGATTCTCCATGCACATTAATACTACCGTATCATTATATCGACAGTTCTCCGTTTTTTTTTTGTTCCTGTACTGTATTTTTTGTTTGAAATCTCTTGTACTTTTAATCTTGTTTCCCTTGCTCTCATCGTTTTTGTGTATCAGTTTGATTTCTTCCATTCCTAGGATTTCAGTTCGTGCATTTTCGTTCATCCGTGTAACATAGCCTTGCAGGTTTGACAATAGAGAGACCAGTGGATAGATAGATATGTAGATAGACGAAAAGGTGCAATACAGTATCAGCCTGTAACAAAATGCAGAGGTCTGGGGTTTACTCTCTTGATGGTATTGTATAACAGAAAAACCTCTGACTGCCTCTTTGGTTTTCGAATCGATGTCCACAACACATGGCTTTCGCCCAGCTAGATACTCGTAGACACTAGCAAAAAGATAGATCATCATTATCACCGTCGTCATCAGTGTCTTCGTCATTATCCTGGCCATTTTCCACATAAAGATGGAATGGGTTAGAATGTATGAAAATAGAAGAATTGGTAACGGCAGACCCATGGGAGTGGGGCCCTCAATAATTCACACCACAAGCAAGCCAGCGGAATCCTGGCTCCACCTCACATGCCACTTTTCAGAGACATTTTTTTCTACATTTTAGATGCACTTCTTATACATTTGCCAGATAGATAAATGCACGTAAATCGATACGTAGATAGACAGATAAATAAACAGATAAACCGTGGTAAAATTATACAGCTTAAACTTTCACTGTCGCTTTCAGTAACACCAACAGCATTTACACAGGCGTTGCGTTGCTTCCGCCTCTCTCTCGGAGTAATACATTTGCAGGTTGAAAAATGCTGTAGTAATTGAAGTGCTACATAACTGACGAAAATATTTCTTTTTATTCCATTCTTCCATTTCCCTACTGACAGTTTTCCGTCAGCTCCCCATTCCCGGCTGATTTTTGTTATTGTTTTAATGCTACATTTACAGAGGCTTTTCGTTTTGTCATAGAGTTCCAGATATATATATTTTTCTTGTTTTAATTTTTTTTATTTGATGTTTATTATTACCTTCGCCAAGGAGGTTACGTTTTACCCCGCGTTTGTTTGTCTGTCTGTCTGTCTGTCTCTCTGTGAACAGGATTATTGAGAAAGGTATGAATGGATTTTGATGAACTTTTGTGGAAGGGTGGGCCGTGGGCCAGAGAACAAGTGATCAAATTTGGGGCTGAATCCGGATCCAGATCCGGAGTATCCCGTACATTATCACCAAAACTTCTTCGTAAATTTCAATGAAATTTCGTGGAAAGGTGGTCCACGAACCAAGAAAGAATTTACTGAATTTTAGGGCGGATCCGGCTCCGGCTCGGGCATTGTCTCCGAGCGCTTTCTAGTTCTTAATGTGTCAGTACTGCTGTTCAAGTAATATTTCTTTTCCCTGTATTTCACATCTTAGTCTTTCCCCCCCCCCCTCCCTCTCTCTCTCTCTCTCTCTCTCTCTCTCTCTCTCTCTCTCCATCCACCGTGTTACGTTACTCAGTTAACCCGATCCGTCCTTCACAATTGTTTTTCACAGAAATAAATTTAAGCTTCCTACCCTGTCCCACAAAATTTTGCTCCGTTTCATCGCACTTCGCCTTTCGGTTTTCGGTCACATTGGACAGCCGTATGTGGTTGTAGTTGCCTGCTGAAAGTTTGGGCGTGCGTTTTTTGTTTGTTTGTGTGTGAGTTTTTTGCGCGTTTGTCGTGTTCGTGTTTTTCAGCGGTGTGTGTGTGTGTGTGTGTGTGTGTTTCTGGTCTGGAATCACCGTAAGGCAATATAAGGAGGAGTTAGGGAGCAAAATGTTAAAGGAGAAGTGAATTGGGGTGAGAGGTCGAGGGGAAAGTAAGGAGAGTAGGGGATGGGTGGAAAGGGAGAGTGGAGGGGAGGGAAGACGTGGAGTGGATGGATGAGAAGGAAGGGGTGAATACGGAGGGTGAGAGTTGTGGGAGAGGGAGGATGAGACGGGAGAGGTAAATAGGAGGGTTGGAAAGGAGGGAGGATGGAAGGAGAGAAGGATGAAAAAGGGAAGGTGGATGAAGAGGGTAGAAATTTAGAGAAAAAGTGGATGAAATGGAGGTATGGAAGGGAGGGGGAGGGAGGGGAAGAATGGAGGAAAGAAAGGGGTAGAGTGGCAGCGAGGGAGGAGGACGGAAAACGGAAAGTGTGGAGAGCAAGATGGAATGCTGAAAAGGAGAAGGAAGGAGGAAGCAAAACCATGTAGAGGAAGAGAGGGAGGGATCAAGGGAAAAGAAAAAATGGGGAAAGAAGGATAGAAAAGAGAGGAGGGGTAGAATGGTGGAGGGGGAAAGGGGTGGAGTGGAAGGAAGGGGAGGGGGATCGAGAGATATTAGTGAGGAAGACTCGTGGGAAACTGTAGTGTAATATGATTTGATGCAGTAACAATGATGAATGTGAGGAAGGTAGGTCAGCGCGATGATTGATGATAGTGACTGACGAAGACGGTTGGGTGTGGAGCAAGAACAGGGAGAGGAGGAAGAGGAAGAAGACACGACCACTGAAGGAAGGAAGAAGACTTTTTAAACGGAAAAGAAAAAGAGGATAGGAAGATGACGTCTGACTGCAAAAAAATATATATTACCATTTGGCGACGAAGAAATGAGAGGGGGGGAATTGTACAAGGCTGTTATGTCCAGCCAAGAACAATCCTAGCTGTCAGATGTTAAAATCTGCTGGGATATTTTGTTCAGGAAAGCACCAACCGGTTTTATTTCATAGATGGAAAGCCTAGCTCTTTAGAGGTTTACGAAGTATCTCAGCCAGCCGTCTCTCATAGGAAGCGGCATTTAATTCAAGGCAACACTTAAGCTAATATCTTTTAAACAGTTTTCATAATGCTGTGGACTTATTATATTCAAGCTGACAGGAGACTGTTTTTCTCAATAAGGGAAAGCCGTCACGTCAAAGGATTAAGCGCCATTTTAACCTGCACTGAAATTCCTGAGAGATTGAGTTTTTATTTTTTTTCATTCCTGCCCCATCTCCGCCATCATCTCCAGCACAGGTAATAATTTAGCCTCTCGATGTGGTATAACCTAACTTCAGTCGATTTTATTCAACTGATGTAAAAATTCTAGCAGTAACAGGATTAAATATTGTGGACACATTTTCTTTAAGCTAAAATTAGACGATTTAATTCAGATGAGGTCAGTTTTGGTAGTCAGTCGGTTACAAATTATCAGCATTAACCCTTAAGTTGTTATGGAGGCATAATGTTCAAGGTGACACAGGTAAGTTTACTCAGGTCAGGGAATTTCTAAAAAGTGCAAGTACCGTTTCTTTGCGCAGATTGTTATATCAGGACTGTCTACATTCTCCGTCAGTCTCCGCCAACGCCGCGAATAAACGGAGACATTTTATTCAAGGAAACACCAGGTGACGTTATATTGCTGAGATAAATTTTGCGACTTAAATGATTAACTATGCCAGCGTTACGTTTCCCCAAAGCTGAATAAAATCTCCTGGTGGCAATATGAATTCTGTATAAAAGTCTGGTTATGTATCGGTTTTTTGTACTGGTCCTGAGAATATCAAGTGTCTTCTTCATCCTTCAGCCTCGGCACAAGCAGCAGTCTTTTATTTGACGTCATCTAATATTCTTGATTCCTCTAAACAATAAATATCAGCAAACGGATGACTTCTCGAACTGGAAGGAGTAGATATGGTCTTCAATAGCCCCTTCACTACTCGAGGCGGTTTCAAATTTAAATAGTTGCTGAGATGTTGGGTGTCTGCATTCTCCTTCAGCCTCCTCCGTCAGCACTTTCGCTGTCAGCACCAGCAGCACAGAGTAATTATCGCTGTAAACTAGATAATCCTGAAGGCAAGGACGCACGCCCAGCTTCCTCTGTATTAAGCAATTAACTCTGAATTACTGTCCAATAAGACGAGTGTCATTAATATTCATCTCGGCCACGTGAAATTCGCTAATATCTGGCTGCAAGCGAAGTCCCACTTCCACTCCCCCTCCCCAACCCCGACCGGCTCTCTGTCATTTTCTCAGTCATCTGCTTGGCTGTATCTCTTCATATACATTTTGTACGTTAGTGAGAGAGTGTTGAGAATATATTTATTTATTTATTTATTTATTTATTTATATATAATACCTAAACGATGCTGTGATGCAAGTAGAAGAATTATACTCAGATGGAAATACTGTTGATTGGGAAGATACGTGTGGAAATAATTTTGATTAGGAATATACCTGTGGTAATACTGTTGATTGGGAAGATACATTTTTTATAATTCTTCCATTTGTACAGTTCATGACACCGGTAACGACACAGTACATTTATATACTTTGTCTCTCATCTCTCTCTCCCCTATACCTTACCACCCTTCTCTTACACTACTCTCCCCCCGTCCTCTCTCTCTCCTGGTGCCTGGGGTCGGCCTGTAATGCAGGAGTCATGAAATAGCGATCACGTTAGGCCAGATTCGCAGTGAGATTAATACAGGGTCCTCCAGGGCCACCAGGACACGCGGATTTCACAGGCATGCAACAGAGAGAGAGGGGAGGAGAGGAGAGAAGAGGAGAGGGGAGAAGAGAGGAAAGGATAGGAGAGAGAGAGAAAGGGGTGGGGGGGAAATGTTTTCGTGTACAGTCTGGGACAAATTTCACCTGTACCAAATCAATGCTTCTGCTTCATACCCAGGGCATATCCGCCGCGTTCCTCTCTGATTCATAATATCAAAGAGCAACATCTGTGAAGAGATAAACCTGCCCAACCTGTCCTACCCTGGTAGTGGAGTTTAATATTGTTCGATAAAACAGTTTATAGGTATTCATTTCCGCAACTGTACTGGCGGATGGTAAATGAATTGGAACTTGAGGAAGAAAAGAAGTGGCGACTAAAATCAACAGCAGAAGAAATAAGAGCGGTAAAAGATTGCAAACCCTCAACCCTTTTCACCTGCATTTATGTTCTGGACATTGTTGACTAAGTTACTTAAAGTTTCGATCTCACCCAAATCAAAATAATCGCTTGTATGGTACTGCTATAAATGTCCACACACCCTTGGGGAAGGGGGGAAAGAATATTTCCCCAGTATCCTTGCTTGCCGTAAGAAGCGACTAAAAGGAGCCTTTTTGTGTCCAGTCTTTCTCTCCTTACTGTCCTCTTCTGCTCTGTTGTCCTACCTGTCTTCCTGATATTTCCGTTTCTCTCTCTCTCTCTCTCTCTACTCCTACAGTACAGTGCCATATAGCCATATTGTGCCTTGGTGTTAAGTCTTCTTTATTCCTTCCTTCTAAAAGTCCACGGAATGCATGCGATTACTTTCATTATCAAAATATGTACTAAGGATATTAAGAATTAATATAATTGGATCTTGATTTTGATGAGTTTGAAGGAAGATGAAGAAACCGATAAGATAGATTTCCTTTTTGCTGTTAATTTCGTTGCAAATGGAGGCGGAAAAGGAACGAAAGTATCTGTGACACAGAGAGAATATACGTGATTGTATTACTCTAATATTTTCTTCCTTTCGAAACTGGAAGCTAATAATAAATCTCCAGATTTCTCTCGTAAGTAGAGGAGAGATAAAGGTCAACACAATGACCATGATATACGCAGAATGTGTAAATTTCAGGGCGTGTGAATATTTGCCCAAAAAATTAATATTAACACCGAGAAACTGGGGAGAATATTATCAGGTGACGAATACTTGAAATTCTCGGAGCCACTGTCGACTTGAATATCAGGGTGGAGAATAGATGATGTGGACATCCTTTTGCTGGCCTGGGAATTGACAAAAGAGTGGTGCAATGTGGAGAGAGTAAAGATGGAGAGCAAGGGTATGAGAGGGGGGAGTGGGATGAGTGGGTAAGTAAACGAGTGGGTGAGTGAGTGGGTGAGTAAGTGAAGCATAGCAATTGGACTGAAGTGCTTGCCCACCTAGAGAAAGCAAACACTCACGCAGCCATATCCTTTTCACTGACCCTGACCCCTGACCTCCACCTCTGACTTCTAACCTTGACTGCGAATAAAAAAAAAAAAAAAAAAAAGAGGGGGGAAGAGGGATTCCATTTGATCCTCCTTTCCCGCTGTTGGGGCCCGAGGTTAGGCTACCGTATGCCTGAGTGTACATTCAAGGGCAAATGACCCGCCAACTTTGTGACACTATATGCTTTTTCTGAACCTGGTAAAGTCGTCTGGTGTTTGCAGGAATAAATGAGGAAAGTAATCGTAACAGTGGAGAGGTTGATGATTGTTCTAAATTCCGTCAGTTAGAGAGATCCAGTTTGATGAGTAAAGTGTTGAGAGAGCCACAAATGGAATGGTTATAGTCTGCTCTTCATGACAGCCTGTAGCCCCTTTTGTCGACATTCAGAAGCTCCCATATTGTTTCAGTCGTTCGCTGTTATTACTGTTACTAGTAGTAGTAGTGGTAGTAGTAGTAGTAGTACTTGCACTATCCTCAAAGGCAATATTCATGGCCTTCTCTCCGGTTTCTCCACATGTGTTCATATCGTTTCAACATCACACTCTTTTGCCAGGACTTTATATCCACCACTGACATAACTGGTCGTATTCCGTGGGCCTTTGAAGGTTTCGTAACACATCCTCCAAAGAGATTTATTGTGCTTATTACATGAATACCCTCTTCCGTTTCATTCATGCAAACTGTGTCGATACTGAAGCAATATAAATAACATGCACGAGAAAAGTGAGGTGTAGTAGGCAAAATATATATATAGCTGAAGGACAAGTGCTACAGGGTCTCCCATCACAAAGAGAATGCTAGCAGACTTTTCACTCGACTCGTGGCTCATCCACTTTTTTTTCCTTTTAGCCCCGTGTGCTCCAGCGAGAAGTAATTGCAATCCACTTGTTCAAGCAGTATCATGATTCTTTTTTAACTATTTGCGGAGATGACTAACAGCTGCTGTTTTTGCGTTTTATCAATGTCACTAACAAAATGAAAAGATTGTTATATATCCCATTCTTTCGGAGAAGTATTCTCCACATTCTGACGGTTTATATTTAAGCTTTCTCTTTAACAAGCTATGTCGAGAGGTTAAAGCAATGTATCACACAATTAAGCGAGGTGGTCACTTTATAATTAAGCGCGTTCGTCGACGGCGTGACCTGCTTCGCACAATGAAGTCGTCAGAACGAGTAACGAAATGGGCGTGGCGAGCAGAAGGATGTGTGGGATAGACTGGTGTGGTGGTGGGCGGTGAGACTGTGACAGGAAAGTATGCCCCGTGAAAATGAGTGTTGTTGGGTTAGTGGTTTGAGTGCAGTGATGTTTTATGTTAAATTCCACTCCAAGAGTTAAAGTGTCCTCGAGGGAGGGGTAATAAAATGGCCGTAGGGAAAAAAGAAGTGGCTTAGATGAACCGGAAATGAAGTGATGAGGGGCCATAGGAGTATATCCTGTGATAATCGGTGATTTAGCGTCAATATTTCTGGTATAATAAAGGTATATTTCAAAGTTCACACCAGCAAGAACAAGACAAGCTCCCGTTGCTTTCCGTAGCCTTGCATCTTGCACAGTGACTCCTTCAGTTCAAGGGGTTTCCTAAGTTAAATAAAATCCGTCTGGCATCAACAGGAGTGAAGAGAAAGAGCCATTTTAATGAACTGGAAAATGGAGATTGATTCCAGCCCTTCAATATAAGGAATCAAAGATAGGTTGAAGATCATGGGAAGACATCAGTAGTAAAATATAATAGCGTGATTGTACTGAATTTAATTTATGATATCAAAATTTAACCAACGATATATTTCCCATTCTCTAATAAGTTTGTTTTGTCTTCAGGTAAGTGTGACTCGGGAGGACCTTGCAGTCGGTCAGCTGCTGGTGAGTACACGGCAGAGAGAGAGAGAGAGAGAGAGAGAGAGAGAGAGAGAGAGAGAGAGAGCTTTGTGATCAAAAAGAATAAACGAGGGATGCTGTTACTGTAGTCTGTGTGTGTGTGTGTGTGTGTGTGTGTGTGTGTGTGTGTGTTTGTGTGTGTGTTTTAGGTACGTCAATGGCAGATCATTCGTCTTTGGGTACGATTGCATATAAAAAGATTGCCCATAACGAGAACAATAGCCATTCAAGAGAGTGTGGGAGGCGGCTGTGTCTTTTGTTTGCCCTGCCCTTTGTCCTTTGTAATGGCGGGAGAGAGTGTTATTAGGGCACCTCTTGTTTATATGGGTGCCTTTTATCGTGGGTGTCTTATTTATAAAGGTGTCTGTACGAGGTATCCGTTTTTCATAAGGACGTCTGTCGTATGGAATGGCGTCTTCTTTGTGGGTCTGTGTTGATTATGAGGATTTCTTTTGCTTGTGAGGCTTTGTTGTTTTGCGAGGATATCTTTTGTTTTTGAAGCTTTGTTGTTGGTGATGAAAGTTCGTGATGTTTATAAGCCTCTATTATATTCTTTAGAGTATGAGTGTTTTTGTGAGGATGTTTCGTTATTTGGGTGTTTCTGTGTCGTTTATTTGTTAGAGTGTCTGTTGTGTTTACGAGTGTGTCTGGTGCTGAGGATGTCATGTTGATGAGGGTGTAGGTTGCTGATGAGGAGGTCTGGTGATTGTATAATTCTCCTACAACACAACAGTCGGTGGTGATGGTTAGGCTGCTGCTGATGATGATAATTTGATCGCACCGTCTTCACCATTCCACATCACTGCCAAATTTACGCCTACAATTCAGTAACGTCTTTATTATCGTTCTTAGCACTTTCTGACAAAGTTATACTGTTCAAGAGAGACAGCATGACCTGGAAGAGTTATATATAGCCTTCATTAACCCCCTTAGGCATTCCAGAGTTGCGTGAAATCGTCTGGAAGGAGGAAGGGTAAAAATAAGAAATACGGCATCCGCATTTAACGAGCTGAAGAAAATAATACATCATCATCACAACACCACCAACTACTAACCATATTTATTTACTCCACCTCCTCACCCAGATACCAGACATTACCACAATGACACCACCACCGAATCACCTCCACCACCCACCACCACCAGTCAGTCAGTCAGTCAACACCATTATTTTACCACACCAGATACTGCCATCATTTTCACCATCGAAATACTAGCCCACACATCGCATCCACTGTTACCTCACCACCACCAAATCATCACTCACTTTCTCAGCCACACCGACCAATACCACGCTGTCACCACTTCATTACAAAACCACCACACCGTCACTCCAGCCATATTCCACTACACAGTCAGATCAGCCAGTACCACAAATGCTAACCCATCATTTCACACCACCAGCACAAATCACCTAACATCACTATTGTATCACCATTCTCACTACCGAAATGGCAGCTTATACCAGTCAACACCGCACCACCACTAACCCTATCTTCTACAGTGGACCACACCACACCCGCCAAATCACCATTCTCGTCACTGTAATACCAGACATCATCACCACACAATTAATCCACAATACCATCACACCAGGCAGCACTACACCACTACCACCACAATACCACCGGACCGACTAGGATACCACACCATCACATCGACCAGCACCAACTCCATTCTACCACTGTTTCCACTGTCGAAATACCAGTGCACACCAGCAAGCCATCCCCTAAGCACCAGGTTGATGAAGAATAGTGTGTGTGTGTGTGTGTGTGTGTGTGTGTGTGTGTGTGTGTGTGTGTGTGTGTGTGTGTGCCGCGATGGTGTTATAAACTAATTAAGGGGAGTGCCGGCTCTGTAATTGTTGGCAGCCCATTGTTACGTAGGGCATGTGTGTGTGTGTGTGTGTGTGTGTGTGTGTGTGTGTGTGTGTGTGAGGGAGGAGTTTTCACACCCGGAAAGCAAGATTTCTGCCAGTTGTCAAGCGTGTGTATACCATTCTCGTCCGTCTATTTTAAATTTGAGATATACAGAGGAATTTTTGTTTTTTTAAAAACTGCTTTCTCACAAGTTTACACTGTAGCTGATTTCAGATTTTTCTAGCTTTCAAAATATTTTGCTCGTCATTTTCTGGCTTCGCTTTATCTATAATTTTGTGTTATTATTTTTCTTAGCTTTTCATCAATTCCTTCTTTGTTTCCTCTTTCTCTCTTTTAGTTTTGCTCTCTCTCTCTCTCCCTCTCTCTCTCTCTCTCTCTCTCTCTCTCTCTCTCTCTCTCTCTCTCTCTCTCTCTCTCTCTCTCTCTCTCTCTCTCTCTCTCTCTCTCTCTCTCTCTCTCTCTCTCTCTCTCTCTCTCTCTCTCTCTCTCTCTCTCTCATATTAATTCTCACCTTATAATTAACCACTTCAGTGTAATGACATCTTATTCTTTATCCCTTCACCAGTTCAGCAAAATAACGCTTATGTGCTGTTAATTACCCTCGTTATCAAGGGGTTAAATTCCCATCGCCTATATTTTTTTATATTAGCTGTTTCATGTTTTATTATTTTTCCATATTTTTTTTTAAATCTTAAGAACGACCTGGCTAAGTAAAGGAGCCAAGTTCCAGCATCCAGTTTCTGCCTCAAAACCCTCCTTTACGTACTTTGTGTGTGTGTGTGTGTGTGTGTGTGTGTGTGTGTGTGTGTGTGTGTGTGTGTGTGTGTGTGTGTGTGTGTGCTGCCAATCGTTCTTCTTATTTTCTCCCCCATTTTTTACTTCTCTGTCTTTTCATGTCTTCTTTCTCCCATTTTGTTCAGCTGTCTTCTTTACATTTTTTTTTTCTTTGGTCTCGTTGTCCTTTCTCTTTCTTCTCTCCTATTCCGTGCCTTTCATTCCCCCGACTCCTAAATCCACTCGGTTTTCTGTTGTGTACTCACTTCCCTGTCCCTCCTATTGTTCCTTAATTTAGTCCTTTTGTCTTCATTCTCTTTTCCCTCTTCCTCTCGTTTTCTTACGTTTGCATTTTTCTTTCTCTTTCACATCTCATTATTTTTAGTCTTTTTTGTTCCAATTTATGTATCTTGTCACGTTTATTTTTTATTCTGTCTTACCATTCCCTTTTCAGTTTCTTCTCTTTATCTTTCCAACTTTTACATTTTTCCTTCCGATCCTTCTTTCTCTTGTTTCCCTTTTCTCATTTCTCTTTTATCGTCCCTCTTCCTTTCTACCCTACCTTATTTAATATTTGTCCCTCTCCTCATTTCTCGTCCCACTCCCCTTGTTCCTTTTAGTGTATTGTTTTTCTTCCAGTGCTGTCGTTTTCAGTTATCCCTTCTTTGTCCTCCATTCCCCTTTCTCCTCCCCCCCCCCCCCCCTTTTTTTTTTTTTTTTTTTTTTTTTTTTTTTTTTGCTACCTTTTCCTCTTCTTTGTTTCTATTTTTCGTTTGTCTTCGTTCTGCTTCTCATTTTCTCTAATTTCTCTCACTTCTTCTTTCCTCCCTTCTCTTTTCCTCTCCTTTGAATCTCCCAACCCGAGACACGTTTTTCCTACAATTCCTATTCCCTCACTCTTCCTCTTCTCTCTTAAACATCGTCTCCTATACCCATCAGCTCAGCCATTTCTCTCTCATGTCACTTCTCCTCCTCTCTCCCCCTTTTTCTCCTTTCCTCTCCATTCCCTTCCTCTCCTCTCCCGTCTTTTCCCATCAACTGCATTTCTGTAGACTTTCTCCTGCATTTCCTCTTGCATCCCCGTCATTTCTCCTATCTTATCATCTCATCTCCTCTCCAATCAGTTCTTCTATTTCTCCCTCTCCCTTCTCTTCTCTCCCTTGCATTCCCATCAACTTGCAACGTCCAACTCTGCCTGCCTGTTTTGCAACCCGAGACACGGCCGCCTCTTGCAAGATGTATCACCGACACACAACACTCCTCTCAGGCGGAATCAGCAGGGAAAGCAGGCATGGCGGGGGCAGCGGGGAAATGTTAAATAAGAGAATCAGGGGAGCAGGAGAAGTGTTAATTGGAGAATCTGGGAAAATGAAAGTATAAGTAGTAGAACAGGAGAAATAGTAGGAGAGTCAGGGGAAGCAGAAGTAGTAATATAAGAATCGAGGGAAGCAGAAGTAGCAGTAATAGGAGACCGTAAAAGTAGGAGTTGAGTGTATCAGGAGCAGGAGAATATATATCACTCCCCTCAGGTGGAATCAGCAGGGGAAGCAGGGGCTGCGAGGTCAGTGGGAAAATATTAATGGGAGAATCAGGGGAAATAGGAGAGGTGTTACTATAAGAATCAGTGGAGGTAGAAGTATGAGTAGTGAATCAGTTGGAGTAATATTAAGAGAAGAATCAGAAGTAGAAGTATATGTAGGAAAATCAAAAGAAGTAGAATATTAGCGCCACAATGATGACAGCATTTTTCACTCATGCTTTCTCAGACGATTTTCTTCAACTTTAAAATGCCTCTCATGATAGTGGGATTAAACAAGGATATATGCAATCCCTTCAGTATGAAAATTCCCTCCTAGGCTAAGTGACATTGCCAGGAAATAGTAAGAATGAATAAATTAAGACGACCTCGCGCTGGGTCGCGGAGGGAAATATGGAAATATTAATACTGTAGAATAATAGTTAAAGGAAGAGTATATTGACCATTTTAATCCCATGACGGAAAGCTTTATATTTTACTTCTTAGTTAATATTATTATTATTATTTGTTTTGAAATCTGGAGCGACTTTAGAACTGCCGGATTAGATACAGCCGTCTCTGACTCCTTGATAACTAAGCCATCTCTTCTAATTCCAATAAAACTGTGTACCTGCAACAAGAATGAAGTAAAATTGACGCCCTCTTGCAAAACGCGTTAAAAGCAGGAGAAGCATAGGAGCGGAGGCAGCGTGGAATTATTAATAAGAGATTTGGTGGTAGTGCGAGAATTATTAACAGCACGAGAACAGAGGAGGAGGGGACGCTGTAGCAAAGGTGAAAACGTGCAGGAAAAGGTTAATGAAAATGAACACTGTCTAGACGGGTTTAGCGTATATATATTCATGTAATGTACGTACAGTCAGCCGGCTGATACACACACACACACACACACACACACACACACACACACACACACACACAAATATCGAAATGGGATTTGCGCATTGTGTTACACCTCTGCTGTATTCACCCACCCACACACTGCTACAGATCTTGGACTATGTCCCAATACACATTTCCGTTTATATTTATCTACGGCATTTGAGGATGTAACTCCTTTTTGGTGAGAGGTCATTCTTAGTATTAAAGAATCGTCGTGAGCAAGTCTGGTACAAGAGAAGTATAAGTGAAAAAGAAGAGGAACAGTAGTGTGGAGGTTGAACATGTGATTTGGCTAGGTCAGTGAAAAAAACCATGTGTAAGAGGTTCGCAGATGATGAAAGGCAGCACCGCACGAATTAAGAACAACAAATCACAAGGAATTGGATGGGAGGGTAGATTTAGCAGTAAGTAGGTTATTAATGCCAAAGGAGTAGAACAGAAGTGCTTTAGATGAGATCGTGAAGAGAGTAGATGTAAAGAGAAGTGAACGTGGTGAGGCAGAAGCACATGAATGAAGCATGGTAGAGAGGCAGGTGATTTTGTATTAATGACGCAGAAGAGGGACAGGAATGAGAGAATATAGTACAAGAGAAGTGAACAAGATATGGCCTTCATGTCAGTGGGACAGGGCAGGGCAGGGTGGGGAGTGTGGGGTGAAAGTGTAAGAGCAAGAGGAGGTATAGGTTAAAGAATACGAGGTGAGACAGTGAAAAGATCAGGTGGACGGAAAGTGTAAATATGAAGCCTGAGCATAATAATGAGTGTGAGTGGGACAGAGTAGAGCAGAACTGGGCAGAGTTGGTTGGGCGATATAAGCGGGTGGGTTATAAGAGAACCATAAGTGATCAAGAGAAATGACAGTACAGTAGTATGAGACCTACTTAGATAAGAGAGACAATACAGTGAAAAATTCAGACGCAGGAAAATAAGTGTGTAGGGCAGGGTAGGGTGGGCAATGAGAGGGTGGAGGATGAGAGAGTTTAAGCATTAGGCCAAAGGATGCTAGTGGGGCAGGATAGCGCAGGGCAAGGTGCGGCATGGCAGGGTGGGCAATTGGGGGCAGAGTATAAGAATGATTTAAGTATAAGACCTTAGCATATTAGTGGGATAGGGAATGGCAAGATATGGTGGGCAATGAGAGGGTGGAGTGTTAGAGTGATATTCTGACGCCGCCACTGCCCCCTGGTGGCCGAGGTGAGGCGTAAGCGGGACCAGATTGTTACCATTACTACATTTCCCTGGTCGGTGCTTGGCTCCCCTCCCCGCGTCTTTCCGGGGGGTCCTCTAGGGGGTGATTTCGGCCCCGGATAATGACATCTCGCCCCTAACCTTCCTAGCTAGCCTACCCACCCTTGATTCTCCCCTTCCTCTATATCACCTCTCTGATATTCCCACTCACTGACATTCCCCATCCCTCTTTCTTCCAACTGTATTTTTCATCTCTTCTATGCTCCTTTGGTGCCCCCTCCCCTACTCCCGACTACCCCTCAGATTTTTCTTCTCTTTCCCTTCTTGCCCCGTCTCCACTTTGCCACCGTTTCATCCATCTGCTTAATCTCCCTTTTTGTTTATTTCCCCTCATCATCCGTTCCCAGTGTACCCTTATTTCTCCCCTTCCCCTATCCATTCCCCTAAATTCCCCTTTGATCCTAACCTTACATCTTTACCTCCCCACACCATTCCATTCTGATTCATTCTCTCTCGGTGTTGCCCCCCCCCCCATTTTCCTGATTTTCTCCTCAGTACCTCTCTCTTTCTCTTCGTTCATTCTCTCTTTGATTTCTTCTTTATCTCCGTTCCTTCCCTGTTCTTCCTACATTCTGTCCTTAGTTTAGCCCCTCCCCTGATTCTCAGTTTGAAATTTGTACGCACACTATTTCCTTCGTTTCTCATCTTTCTTTGTTCTCCCATTTGTGTCCTCTTCCGTACCTATCGTTCCTTGATTGATTGGTTGCCTGCTTTCCTCCCTTCCTCCCTCCCCTACGAATCTCCCTTTTTATTTGTCTCTCATCATTCTCTCATGCACCCTCCTTCGTTTCTTATTCTATTTTATCTCTCCGCAATCCCCTCATTTCCCAGCCTCTCCTTATTCTCTCCCTGATTTCTCCTCATCCCTATATGTACCCTTAAAAACATCTCTTCTTTGTTGATTGTCACTTACTTCCTCTTACACACGCTCTTCTTGGTGGTAGGTGGTGGCGACCCTCTTCCACGCACTTGATGTGGTACGGTAGTGCCTAATTCATCATTCACGTGTGTCATCCTTTTTCTGTGTCTGCCCCCCTCCCCCACGCCCCTCTCTCTCTTCCTAATGACCCTGTCCTCCCTGTCACCTTTAATTACTTTTCTTTCCATTTTGTGGCTCTACACAGAGTGACAAGCGTAAACGCTGGGTGGTAATCATATAAACAGATAACGGGATGTTGTGGAGCCTACTAAGGTCCCATTGTTAACGGGATAGAGAGACGAAAAACTTGGCGTCCATCCATACTGCTCCCCATGCCTCACTGTTGCGGGGCGCTGTCTACCGCACGGGAACATAGGTTCACTGCACGGGACGGCCCTGTAGGGGGCGGTTGCTTGCCCGTGATTGATGGGTATGCTCCGACAGTCCGATGTTACTTAGCAAGATCCTTCATTCCCCATCATTTTCCCCTCTCTGCCTTAGAATCCTCCCTTGCCTTCTCTGTGAGTCACCCTTTGTTTTCTCCTACAGTATTACCTTCCCCCTTCCCCACCTTAGTATTTCCTCTCATTTACTTATCGCCTCTGCATTCTCTTCTTTTGTATTTAGAATATTCCCCTTCCTTCCTGGCCTACTTTTAACAATTTCTTAACGATCATTTTTTCCCCTCTTTGTGTTTTTCCTCTTACCACAAACTGATCCTTACTACCACTCGGTTCATCCTGCCCAGCCTCCCCTTGATTTCTTCTCTTGCTGACCTTCCTAACTCCCTCCCTCCCCTGCTCCGTCCCTTCGTAACTGCGGTATTGCTTACTCCCCAATTTCTCTTTCTTCCCTTTCATATCCTCTCATGCCCTTTGTAGTAAGTGCCTATATATCTGCCCCCCTTGCCCCCTCTTATATAATTGTCACCTTTACCTCTTCCCCCTTACCCTCTCCCCTGTGTATCTGAAGCGTCCACCATTTGTCTTTTAAACACTTTACAATTTACGTAATGGCACCTCTACCTGACCTATAACTACTTCCTGTCCCCATCCCCTCTTGAGACCCCCCTCCATATCTTGCCACCCCAGCCATTGAAACTCTTCACTCCTCCCTCCCTCCTCTCAGTCTTCCCGTTCTTTTCTCTCCATTCACCCTTTTTCCCTCCATTTCCTTCATATTCTCCAGTACTTCTAATACTTTCATTCTTCCTGTCTTGTTTCTTCCCCCTGATCATCGCGTCTCTTTCTCGTTCAGTTTCTTTCACTCCCCTTCTTTATTCTCCCCCCCTTTCCTCTATCGCTTCCTCCTCTTCCTCTTTTCTTCAGGCTTTTTCCGATTCCTCTTCCATTCCTCCTCCCTTCCCTTTTTCCTTTCCTCCATAACCCCCCGTTTCTTCCCCTAATCTTCCCTTTCCTCTTCCTCTTGCCCTTCCCCCTTCCACTCTTCTCTGCTTTACCCCCACTCCCCTCTCCTCTTTTAGCTAATGCCTCTTGCCCCATCTTCTCTGCTCCCTCCTTCTCTTTCCCTGTCTTCCTTTCATCTTCAGTCCTATCTTTTTTTTTTTTTTTTTTTTTTTCTCTCTCGACACTCCTATTCCCTTTCCTCTGTCATACTTTTCTCCCGTCCACTGCTCGTCATTCTACTCCCCATATATTCTCACCACACCTTCCTTCACTCCCCATACCTACCCCCCTTCTGCACTTCCCTCCCCTTCTCTTCCTTTCGTTCAGTCCTCTTTCCACATCGTCCTTCTGTCTCCACCGCCCCTTTCAGGCATGTTTCTCTCTCTCTCTCTCTCTCTCTCTCTCTCTCTCTCTCTCTCTCTCTCTCTCTCACACACACACACACACACACAAATATTTTCGTTTTGTCTTCTCTCTGATCATTCTTTACATTTCAGTCCCGTCGCTGACTGCGCTCTTCTTGCACTGAATTTATATCTCTCCCTTCTGGCCACATCCTTTTATTCCTTTTCGTTTTCCTTCAGCACTTTCAATTCTTAACCTTTTTTCTTAGATTCATACGTTTCTCTCCAGTTTTTATTGTTTAGTTTTAGTTATATTTTGGCTGTCTCTCCTCTTTTCCTTTGTCAATCCCCCTCTCTCCGTTTTCCTGGATAATCTCTCTCTCTCTCTCTTTTCCTGGATAAGCTCTCTCTCTCTTTTCCTCGATAATCTTTTCGAGCACAACGTGAATCCCTTTAGTCCGAGGCGCCCTTGTTACGCTGAATAAAATCGTCTGTCCGTTAAGGGTCTTGAAAAAAGTTATTGGTAGGATTACTGGACTGTGCTTTAATAGTTTCACCACCAGAGATGTTCCCTAAGCTAAATAGAATCGTCTGTATGGGAAATAGTAACTTAGGAGAGTTTTAAGTTTGCCCTTCTAGATTGGCCTAGTCAGTAAATCACTACTCTAAGATCCCTAACAACTTGCACTTCGGTTGATAGCAGGATTTTGTCAGATTGGAGGTTTGATCTGACCAGTAACCAAGGAAGATGCGCCTCATAACTAAGGCTAAATAAATTTCTTGCAACCGTTTTCCTGGCTTCTTCCTGTCTTTACTTCTTATTCTCCCTCTCTTTACCCTTCTCTCTCATCTTTCCCTCATTTTCCCTCCCACTTTACTCGCATTCTTTGCATCATTTCTGTTCCCTCTTGTCATTTTCTCTTTTCCAGTTTACTTATCCTTTCAGTCTTTACCTTTCTTCCATTTTCCTCAGTGCCTCTCTTTCGTCCTCCTCTTTCCTTTTGTCTCATGCTCTTCAGTGCCTTGTTTTCGTTCTTTCATTCTTTCCCCTTTTTCAGATTTCTTACTTTTCGCCTTCCTCCGATACATTTGTGTGTGTGTGTGTGTGTGTGTGTGTGTGTGTTTTCTCTGACCATTTCTTTCTTCTGTTTTAAGTAATTTTTAACCCGTTCAATATTATGGCGTTTTTAGTTTTTTTTTCTCCTGCCTCCTGACGGTTTAATCAACTTTGGAAGTAGTGTTCGTATAAGAATGTGCAGTATCTCGAAAAGCCTCCCCGTAAGTGAAGAAAACTTGTGAAATTAAAAAAAAAAAAAAGAATAGAAATAAGAATAGAAAAAGAAAGTAATCGTCATGAAGGGTTTTAAAACTCCCATTCTTCCTGTAATCTTTCCTTGTCAAGTTTCCATGTTTTTCCACCCCCACTTCACCCTCAATCCCCACTCCCCCCCCCCATCTCACCTACGCCATCGCCTCATTCCCCTCTCTTCCTGCCTCATCCAAAGTTCGCCTCCCCTACACTCCCCCCACCACCCTCACTCCCACGCCTCCTACTCACTCCCACGCCTCTCCCTCACTGCCTACCTTACCCTTTATCCCAGTCTTTCTCCTTCCTCTCTCTCCCCTCCTCAACTCCCCCCCCCTCCCCCCTCGCTGATAACTAAAACCTCGCTTATTTGGACGCAAACGAGTAGCTTCATAGACGGGTGAAAGGAGCTTGATTAAAGTCCCTGTTCAGTGTATTGCAGTTTTATCGTGAACCAGATGATCATTCTGTGTGTGTGTGTGTGTGTGTGTAATATTATATGTAGGCCGAATAGTTATCTGATGTCAGAGAGAGAGAGAGAGAGAGAGAGGAGAGACAGAGACAAAGAGAGAGGCTGGACACCCCTAACAATTGCGCGTTGCCTCAAATTCTGACATGCAATTACAGCAGCAAAGTCATGTTACAAATGCTAGTGACATGAGTTTGCGCTGCTGTTCACCAAATTAAAGTGTGCTGTTTGATATAGATAGATAGATAGGTTGTCCATTTTTCCCCTTGGTGATGCTTTCATGTAGATTGCTTTTAAGGCTTCGTATGTTTTGTTTTTTTCATTTTGTGTTATTATCGGTATGGCAGTATTATATATATATATATATATATATATATATATATATATATATATATATATATATATATATATATATATATATATATATATAATTTTTCCCCCTTGTGATGCTTTCATTTAGATTGCTCGTAAGGACTCGTATGTTTTTTTCTTTGTTATTTTGTGTGTTATTTTCGAGATGACAGTATTCTTGATGTGTTTTTTTCTTTGTTGTAGCGGCGAATAAATATTACGGAAAAGGTATATTAGTAGGAAATTGCGTTGTTTGGTGTAATACAGTTTCTGGGTCATGAAATTCATGGCAGGTATGTATTGTGGATTTTAATATTTGAAGTGGATATTTTATTGTCCATGGTATTCATTATCTGTATATCTTTGTGTCAGTCTTTGTATCTGTCTGTCAGTTCATCTGTCTACCTATATAAATCTATATACCTATCTGTCTATTTTGTTAGCGAACAACAACAACAGGAATAATGATCTATATAGCCTACCTGTCTGTCTATTTTGGTAGCGAACAACAACAACAACAGCAGTAATAATAATAATGATAATAATAATAATTAATTGGAATTATTATTACTATTATTATTATTATTATTATTATTGTTGTTGTTGTTATTCCTCTCTCTAAAGCCACCTTCGGTGGCCTTCGCTCGATGTCGTCACTTCTCATCTTCAGAAATGAGTCATAACTTGGGAGCAGGGGTCCCAGTTGAACTGGATATTAATTTTTTTATTCTTCAAGTCAGAGCATTTCAGTGGTACCTTCCTTTAACTAAAATTTGCGCCTTATGCGCCGTTTTTGCTGTGTTACGGTAACAAATAAAAATACAGAAATCGAATCATTATAATATAGATTTTTATTATTTTTATTATTATTATTATTATTATAGTGGTAGTAATAATAGTGTTGATAGTAGTAATAGTAGAAGGGATAGTAAAATCACTTAAGTCTTTACAAACGTAGCTGCTAATTATACCGTCTAAAGTACAGACGCATATGAATGTAAAAAAAAAAACATCATTATCACTTACGTACCTACAATATTATAATGTGGTACAGATTGGCAAACAACCTGAGCCTCATACAGGACCCTCCCCCTCTCTTACAACTCTTACAACCTTCCACTAATCTTATGAGCTTTCCTCTTAAACCTCTCCCCCCCTCCCCCACCGGTAAGTGACAAGAGCCCCCCCCCCCCGTTCTCTAAGAGGTTTTGCCACAAAGACCATTACCAAGAGGATTACACCGGCAGGAGAGGTGGGGGAGGGAGATGAAGTTAGCTACCAGGTCATGACTTTGTAACTTTCTTCTCCTGAAGTCTGTTTTTCTTACTTATTCATGCTACCTCCAGACAGTTCTTTTCAGCCAAGGAGAGAATTTTCCGAACTAGAGTAATTTGATGCAGCCGTTTATTTATCAGGAGATGGCAAAGTCTTCCCACGTGTATTCATAATTTTACAAGAGCTAATCTTGGTGCACGACAGGGAAATGATCCTAATATAACGCAAAAAGGGAAAGGCCACTATTAGCTTATAACGCCTTGTACAACTCAACATTACCCACTGCAGTTGTCATGCGATTTTGAGGAGTCTTGTGGACGGATACCACTTAATCGGCCCTTACGCAGATGATCGTTGGTTTTGACAAGGTGCGTCGTTGCTGCTTTTTTTTTTTTTTTTTTCATTCAGCAAGTATATATGAATAGGTAGTGTATTTTTTCATCATTTCTATAAACTTCCCTCTTTATGCTTTATTGACACTGATAACAGACGTTCACATACAGAGAAGTCTGTGGCGAATATTAAAGGAAAAAAATCTTCACTTAACACGAGAAGTCAGTGGAGAATTAAAAAAACAAAGTCGTCCACTGTATGAAAATGTAAGGACGGAAAAATTTAGGCACTCTTTCAGATTAGCTGCACTCGAGTAATGACAGTTCCAGTCAGGATCAGTCTAATCCAGGCCATGCACGTGTAACGGTACGAATCAAAACGCCAAGGAGAACCAATCAGAAACTGTCTACCAAATCCACTTGAATGGCAGGCGATGTCAGATAGCGCGGGTCTGATTAGCTAGGGTTATCTGATCAGCCAAGGGGGAGGGGGGACGAGGGGGGAGGGGATAAGAGGAGAGGATGAAGGAAGAGCGATAAGGGGGGAAGAAGCTGGTAGAGGAGCGAGAAAGCAGGAGGGGAGAGAAGGGAAGGGGTGGTAAGAGGATGGAAGGGGGAGATCAGGCAGCATTCACGGACAGATAGTGTTATTTGATAGCGCCTCACCGGGCCAAGTAGGAAAGCTGATGAGTTTAGCTGATGATCTTGACATTGAGACAAACAATAGTCGAGCTAAAAAATCAAGCTAGAAATTCATTCATAGTCACTACATATAATTTATCATTTTGAGTATTTAGGGCATTGCGAAGCAGACACATTAGCCACGCAGGTAAGCAAAGAAATTAGTCAACCAAGTAAGGAGAGAAAAATGTAGCATAGTGAAGTAACACAAAGAAAACTGTAATAGAGTAGACAAAGGAATCAGACAAGCAGTTAAGTAAATAAAAAATCAGCCAAAGAAGTAAACAAGACTCAAACACGTAAGCCAAGGGTAGATTTAACCAATTAAATATAGAAAGTAGTACTCAAGAATATAAGCAAGCATTATCGTCAAGCAGATAGACAGAGAAAACGTCAGAAAAATAAATGAGGTGGTTGTCAAGCAAGTAAATAATCAAGAAAGTAGGAAAGTAAACAAGCAAGTACCTAATACTAAATCCAAATCAAGTAAGATAATTATCCATTCAAGCAAGTTTAACGTAGCAGCAGGCAAGAGAGTCGTCAAACAAGCCTGAAAAACAGAGGACTTCCGCAGCCGTGTTTATCATTGCTTGCGGCAGACACACACACACAATAGAAGCCAAGCGTATTTTGTTGCAGGTGGGCTAATGTTTGAGAGGCCGCCGTTTGTGGGAGTTTCCTGTTTACAGTGTGTGTGTGTGTGTGTGTGTGTGTGTGTGTGTGTGTGTGTGTTTGTGTGTGTGTGTGTGTATGTGTGTGTGTGTGTGTGTTTTCATTCTTACTCTGGTATAGTATCCTAGACGTTTTAATTTTCTCCAACTAATACTTGCTGTTATTCTTTTATTTGACAGAGAACTGTCCTGTGTATTATTATTATTATTATTATTATTATTATTAGTAGTAGTAGTAGTAGTAATATCCTTATTATTATTATTATTATTATTATTATTATTATTAATGTTGTTGCATTAATTATGAGGAAATTTCTTGTACCTTTAAACTTCATTATAACAAATCACAGCGTCTGTTTTTATATCTGTTCTTTGTGCACGGCCACAGCTTTTCAGTTAGAGTGCTGTAAGTTACACGAGTATAAATATGGGCAGGCAACTTTCCTGAAAGCTATATTTTTAGTGCAAAGGTTTCGTGGTGGGGGGGGGGGGCTAAATCCCTCTCAGAACCCCTAAAACTCTTGCCACGTCGTTAAGGTTTCGTAGCATGGCTCATTGGACCTGGAAGATGAGTAATGTAGGTCTTTACTGTCCTCCTCATCAGTTTAGGGATTATTTTACTTCTCCATTCTGACGTTCCAAGGCTGGTAAATGCACCTCGGTCGACCCTCACCGCCACTTACTGCATCAGGTAGCTTCTCCCATTCTGATAGACGAGTATTGTAGTTTAGGCTTTTTATATCAGCCAGACATATTGTAAAGCTTCCGGTGATTCCTAGCTTTTACGTACCGTCTTATGGTCGTGTCTTCTTTGGCATTTTATTCCAGCCAACGCAGACGATTATGTTCAGCTGAAAATGAGTCATAGAAACCTGAGTGTTCATACGTATTATTAACCCTCTCATGGTCAGTTCAACTTAATATTCCGTGCCAACTAATATCAGAATATTTTTATTTCTTCAGTTAAGAATAAGTTATAAGAATCTGAGAGTTTTATTGATGGCACATATTCGTCATCAGCAGCTGGTGGATGATACGTGACTGGTAACCTTGATTGCAGAACATTCGACGGAAATCAGTATTGTACGCGATCACATATTACTTTCATTTACCGGGAGGCTTTCTTAAGAGATCTGCCCATGGCCTCCGTATCCATCTGTTTTGCCTTTGATGTATGTCCCTGAACAGTGTGTAATCGAAATTTGGACTCGATTAGTCGAATGAGAGGCAGAGTGATACGGTACAGTGACCGGATTAGCTGGTGGTTATTTCCCAGGTGGACACTTCCAGGGAGTGAGTATAATTAAAAGTTTGTAATTAAGCCCACGATGGACAGTTTTAACCCCTTCAGTCCGATAGCGTATTTTACACGTACATTTTATCTTTACTAGATCCAAGTGATTTTGTTCAACGTAAAGTAGACAGTTCGAACGGGAGGGTTAAGGTATAGCCATCACTAACCCCTTAACTACAAGACGCCCCCCCCCCCCTGAAATGAACTAAATGGCTTGATTGTGGTAGAAATAAAACTTCGTCTCCTGATTCATGGGGTCAGTCAGCTCAAAGAAACACATGTAATACTGATTTGTGAAAAGGTATCGGTAGTAATTACATTGGGATTGTTCGTTTAATAGATGTGGTTTCCTTTAATTTGCCCCTCGGGTAACTCAGATTAAGGGCATTGTTCCACTCTAGACGACCCAGCGTCACGAACAACAATACTGTCGTCCACATTACCAGCGTGTAACTGTGTACAGACGCCAGACCCCTCTGATGTGCCGTAATTCCTGCTAAGCACCCAGGCCCTTCCGTGTGGACGCTGTGTGTGTGTTGACAGTGCCCGCCTTGGATCGCAGCGCCGCCGGAGAGCGCTAATTAGACACACGAGCACAGCTATATAAACGCCATTGAAGTTTCGTGACGAGGCATAGGTCCTCTGTTCGTGTTCTGCCATTTGGATTAGAAAGACAAAGTGGTTTCTCTGAGTTTATAAGCCGTATCTCAGGAAAGTTGATTACTTTTATATATATTACATTTTCAGTGATAAACCTTTTTCTTCGTCAAGGGCCTACCTTTTCTTTTTAAAATTGTTTAGCATATTAGCAGCAGCTAAAATATAATCTCAAAATGCGTTCATTTTCTGAAAGAGCATTCATCGATATTTTTGTTCATTTCTGCCAAGGGTTTCCGCAGTTTGTACTATTGTTTGACGGTAGTTCGATACTGAAATGCGGTCACAATATGGAAAACTGTTGATCTTTAAAGGAGATTTTGAACGGAGGCGAGTTAATTGTCCGAGTATAAGAAAAATAAATATTTAGTGTGATAGAGAAATAGAGCCCAGTCTATAGGTACGGTAGGTAAAGACTACTTCTCTCTCTCTCTCTCTCTCTCTCTCTCTCTCCCCATTAACTATGCAAGTGTACCAAATGGATAAGCCACATTTCAGAATCATTCTCTCATTTACGATGCGGAGAGATAAAATATATATAAAGTAAACATAACAGTGAACCTTCATCGCCAATCTAACTTTTATTGTTTTCTCTTTCTGTTGTTGGGTCGGCCGTGTTAAATTTTTTGCCTCACTCAATATTTCTTCACGTATTTTTCATTTTGTTTACGATAGGCGGCGATGGTGTGGCGTTTTGTTTGCTTTTTGTCGGCTGATGATGATGATACTCCTTTTCTTCTGTTTTTCCTCACTATGTATGTTTGTATTTGGTTCATGAGTGTTTTTTTTCGTTTTTTGTTTTTATTCGTGTGTTCACTGTCCTTGTCGTCCTGTGTTTCGTGTTTTATTAACGAATTACCTAATGAGTTTTATTTTCGGTGACTGCGACTTGTTAATTTCATTTTTTTAGCTTTCCCCTTTTATATCCGCTGTATATTTATCTTGAAGTCATATTATTTCATTGTTATAGTCAGTGAGATGTATTTGTGATTATTCCCAGCTCACAGATTACACTCAGGCATAGTAGATTAGATCTCACCATTAGGACGTCTTTTTATAGTTTATTTGTTGATACCTCCAGACGGCATTATTAACTTAGGGAAGACTAATAGTGTATCTAATTCCACTTGTTAAAAAAAAAAAAATCCACTGAAAAATAAAATTGTCGGGAAATAACAAAAGTGAATATTTAATGCGTTTTGTGGCTGATTTAACCATCTCTATCCATCTTTTTATCTGTCCATCCGTCATCCGTCCATCTATCCATCGATCCATCTGTGTTTTCGTTCTTCTGTACAGTCAGCCAAATGTATCGGGCCTCTAATCGCATGTATCATTCTGAAACATGGACGAAGTATTGTGGTATATTTTGGTAATGAGCAGACTCGAAATTGCGTAAAACTTTACATACTGGTTGTTATATTTTTTAAAGCACCTGGTTCATGAGTGTCAGTAGAACTCGCTCATTATCACGTCCATCGAACCAAACGGGGGCATTACTCTTTGGCCGACTGTACATCCGTCCGCCCATCCATCCCTCCATCGCTTCATCCCTCAGTCTTTCTGAATCAGTCTGTATATCTATCTCTCTGTCTGTCAGTCAGTCTGTCTACCTACCAATCTTTCTATCCGTTCATCCATCCATAATTTCTATATTCATTCATTCAGCCATTTATTCAACTATCCACGTGTTTAACCTGGCTATCTATTCATCTATCTTTCTGCCTATCTGTATCCATGCACCCACTTACAAATTTTTCCTTCTCGCTTTCGTATTTACTGCTGTAGGCGATCCAGGCTTTACATAGATTTTATGATTCACGTTTTTATTAACTTTTAACCTTTGTTCCGTGTCACCTTCCTTTTTTTCTCTCCATATATATATTTTTTTATTAATACATTTTTCCCGTTATTTTTATTGACATTTTGCTCTCGATTTTTTCCCTTTCCCACCAACATTTTTTTTTTTTTTTTTTTTTTTTTTTTTTTTTTTTGGTCCCGTTAGTCATTTTTTGGCTCACCAGATTTGTTTTACTTGTATTTTCTTTCGTTGCTTTTGATTTCTTCGTTCCTCTTTTCTTCTTCTCATCATATTGCCCTTTCTATCACTCTTCCTTTTCTTCCGTCGCCCGTAGGTAACGAATTATTTTTCTCTCTCTGTCCAGTCTCTCTCTCTCTCTCTCTCTCTCTTTTTTTTTTTTTTTTTTTTCACCCTGTACCGGAGAACATTATTCCTTACCTTTACTTATTATTCTTTTCCTTTTTGTCCTCACCACAGTTTATCGTTGCTCTGATTTTATGTTTCACCGCCGTTTACTTCCGTCATTATTATTTTTTTGTATTTTGTATCCACGAACTTTTTTTTTCTTCGTACTCTCTTCCTTTGCTCACTTGTTTAACATCACCTGCTCGATATTTATCCTTAATTTTGCTTATTTTTGTGTCTAGTAACCTGGCCTCTGACCTTCCACGCTCCTTATGGGACAGAAAAAGATGGGATGATGGATGGATGGACTAGACTCCTTTTTCTCCCTAGCACAGTTTTCCTCGAGCCATTTTTTTTTTTCCTTACAGCATTTCACTGTTTTTCATGTCATGCATTTTCCCTTTTTCCCTCATCCTGTGCCGACAAACTCTATTTTTTCCTTCACCCTTCCCTATTTAATTTCACTTGTCAATTTTCTGTTACCAAGCGATTTTTTTTTTAGGCTCAGTTTTCCCCTCTTTCGTCTTCCCTTCTATGTTTTTGTCTCATTGCTTTTTGTTTTTCTCGTCACTATTTTTTTTTCCTTGTCATTGCATGTCCTTCCCCCACATCCTGTTTTCTCATCACCTCATGGTTTTCTCTCTTGCTCCCTTTTTCTCTCTCGCTCCCTTTTTCTCTCACTGTTCCCTTTATTCTTACCTGTATTTTTCTCACTGTCCTTCACTAGTTTTGTCACGTATTTCTTTGCTCACTCTTCATTTTATTTCTCACGTCATTTTGTTTTGTTTTTTTCCTTTTTCCCTTTCGCTTTGGTCTTTTACCCTCCATTTTTCTCTAATTCATTCTGTTTCTTCCATCGTTCCATTTTTTATCTTCCATCTTTCCTTTTCTCACACCCTTCCTTTTCTCACTTTTTAATCGTCACCTTTACTCTCCTCATATATATCCTCTTATTTCTCCAGTCCGTCTATCCCACTCCGTAAGTAATTTTCCTCTCTCTCTCTCTCTCTCTCTCTCTCTCTCTCTCTCTCTCTCTCTCTCTCATTCTTTTGATATTATTCTTTCTCTCTCTGTACCTTGTAGCCTACTCTTCTCACTCGGCCGTTTATTTTTCACTCATATCTCTCTTATTTCTCTCGCTTCCGTTTGTCTTGCACGTCTCATCTTCCTTTTATTTCGTACTTGGCTCGCTCCGCCTTTTATTTCTTCTAACTTCTTAAATATCTTAATTCTCCGTTTCTCGCTTGTTATTTTATTTTTCACCCTTCATACTCTCCCTTTTATCTCACTACTTTCTCATTCTCCCTCTGTTGTTCTTTTGTTACTGGTCCTGTTATCCCCCGCGCTTCCATTTACCTCGCTCTCCCTTTTCTTTAACCTCCTGTGGCCACGATCCCTTTGTATGCCAGGCCATCCATGTCCAAGCCTCCTTACCTGGAACTCGGAAAATACGGTATCAGGGTGTAGCAGACTAGAAATCATTATGTAGCTACCATGGCTGCGGAAACAGAGAGAGAGAGGTTGATTTTGTTGTACGAGGTAAGACTAGGCGGATGTGCTGGGTTGGAAGGTGGTGAAAGATATATATATATTCAGGACTACTAGTGTATATATATATATATATATATATATATATATATATATATATATATATATATATATATATATATATATATATATATATATATATATCTAGTAGTCCTGAAAGTCTGTGAGGTTGTCAGTGTTGCTAATGTTACAGGAACAGGAGGGTAGCCGAAAGTGTTGAAGGTGACGATACTAGGGTGGTGAGGGTGCTATTGAGGGGGAGTGCACAATTTTAACAATTCACACGTTAGTGTCATCTTTCTGTTAACCTATCTATCTACACACACACACACACACACACACACACACACACACACACACACACACACACACACAATTTCCCTTTTTTCCCTAACTGCAGGATATAGTTCCCCGGAAATTTAGAAAGCAGCTGAGGTAGTCCGGCCTACATTATGCTTCCCCGACTTTTACAGAGGCGGGTTTGTGGAGGAAAGTGATACGCGCTGGTTTTTATTTTGCTCGGAAACGATAATGGGAAGGTGGGGTCTGGGTGGAGACATCAGGAGGGGAGGAAGGAGGGGAGTATCAGATGGAATGGATGTGGAGGTGGAGTGCGGTTGAGGTATAGGTGAAGAGTGATGGGTATGAGGAGGAGGTTGAGTTGGGTTGAGGTGACTGAGGGATGGGTTGAAGGTGGAGTCGGGTGGTAGTATGCTGTAGGTGAAGACTGGTACGTATAAGGGTAAGGTATAGGTGGAGTGGGTGGAAGCTTTTGAGGTGGAGTATGGTGGAGGCACAGATGAAGGTCGTTGGATATGAGGATAGGGTTGAGTCGAGTGGCGGTGGTTAAGGGGGAATGGAGTGGAGTGGAGGTGGATTAGTGCGAGAAGAGGTTAAGTTGGGTTGTGGTGGATTGGAGTGCAAGGTGAGGTTGAGTTGGGTTTTGGTGGAGTGAGGTGTGGTGGAGGTGGATAATTACGAGGTGCGGTAAGAGGGGGGGATCAGCGAGTACGAGGTTGAGCTTGAGTGAGGGCGAGGGTAAGGTGGAGGTGGAGTGGGATGGAAGTGGTTGAGACTCGAGTGAGCTGGAGTAGGGTGGAAGTGGCTGAGGAGGAGAATGATGTTCAGTGAGATGAAGCCAAAGGTGGAAGAGTGCGAGGTGGATGCTGCAGGAGGTAGAAGTATTAGTTGCTGTGGATGAGGAGGTATGGAGGTGGATTGTGGTGAAGGTGTGAGTGGCTGTGATTGAAGACGAGGAGGGGCTAATAAGGCTTAAATGGAGATCGATGAGGAAGAAGAGGTGGAGTGAGGTGGAATTCTCAATAAAGGTGGAATTCTCAATGGGTACGAAGTGGACACGGACTTTAAGTGGAAGCACTGGTAAAGGTCGATAGATATAGACTGGAGGTGGGTCAAGGTGGATGCGTTTGAGAAGGTCAGCGAGTGGAGTGGAGTGGAATCATCAATAGGGGTCGATGGATACCATGTGGTTAACTGAGGTGGGGTTAACACTCTCAAGTTCATGCATTCACGCCCAAACTGAATAAAGTCGTCTGACGTTAGCTGGGATAGAATGCTAGAGTCAGTTTCCATAATGTGTCAGAGACCTAAGAGAGTTAACAAAGGTGAGGTGAAATGAAAGTGCCAGAAAAAGTTAACGGGTATGGTACGAGGTCGACATGAGGTGAGGTGATTATGTTCGCACTCGCAATACCATGATTCTGGTATACATATAGAACAGTTTGGTTTGATTGCCTGTCATATACACGAGCGTCATTACAGTGAACAGTCATGGTTTATTCAGTATATGTCTCACTTAGAATCCGACACGCAGCAGTTTTACATCCAAGTCCCTAATTATACTGTTGGATGAACAGGAATAGGGAAAAAAAAATACAGCTCTGCTTAGCACATCTGTACTTCATACATCGTATTTGTTGCTACGTCTCAGCATTTATGATGGGGAGATAGCAATTTTCGGTCGTTGAAATGAAAATACTATAGTATAGGCAAGGTTGCCATTTATCGTATACCGAATGAAATACAGAGCAAAAAATCTGGGAGCTGCAAGCCACGTCTGTACCTTGATTTAGTAACTTCGTGTCCTTGGTGCTCTGGACTCCCCCACCACGGTGACATATTTTATTCCTGAACACCGTGCCACAGACTGGGAGATGTTTTTGCACGCTGATCTCGTTGAAAATTTCTCTCTCTCTTAATCGTTCCACGTCTTGTTTATTTTATTCTTGTTCTTTTTTCCTAATCATTTCACCTCGTGTTTGTCTATTCTTGTCTTTATCCCCCAATCGTTTCACGTCTTGTTTATTTTACTCATGCTGCCACCAACCACAGAATTGAACTTAGGAGAGATCACGCCCGGTGTAGAGTTTATAATCTATATCTAACCCCGACAGTTCCAAACTTCTATTGCATGCTGAATATAACCATTTGAAGGTGGCAAGAATAAAAGAAAAAAGGGGGGGGGACCTCTTCATTCTGAAACGATGGGACACCCTAACTTGACTCGTGTCTCCCTAACTTAGCCTAACGTAGTAGGGATGAGGTCGCTTTATTGACACCCCGCGATGAGGGATAAACTGACTGACTTAAGTATACCCTCCCCGGAGCTGAAAAAAAATCGGTTGTGGGTGGCAGGAATGAATAAGTCGTATTGATGCTGCAGGAGGTTATTATCACAAATCTCCACGGGATATGACATCATTTCCCAGCTGACGTCTGTCCGTAGTTGAATTTCTTTGTGTGTGTGTGTGTGTGTGTGTGTGTGTGTGTGAAAGAGTCAGTGAAGATTGTAACCCCCTTCACTACTAGAGGTTTCCTCTGAATTTAATAAAATCGCTTGAAGCTGCCACGAAGTTGAATAAATTCATCAAGGTACCATGACTTTGAGTAAAATCGTCTTAGAGTACCATGAAGTTGAATAAAATCGTCTGAAGGTACAATAAAATCGTCTGAAGGTACAGTTATTATAAAAAAGATCAGTTATAGCACTAAAGGGATATTGCCAGCGTAATTTGTGTCGTGCGTCAAACTGAACCTAACTTATCGAGTATCGGGAGGGAGAGAGAGAGGGAGAGAGAAAGTCATCGGATTGAAGAGGAATACCGTTTTCTCCCAGCGATATCTTAGCCTAGTCTTATCACCACAACAAAAAAACTTCACAGCATAGTTTACATGCTCATACTCAGGAACGGCGCCTCCTACCACGACAGTTCACCCTTCCGCATATATCGTTATGTTACCCCAGGCTCATTTTAAAGTGAACCCAGTGGAATGCAGGCTGCCACACTGATCTTCTGCTGCAGGCCACCATTCCCTTTTTGAGAGATAAGGGGGGAGTTGAGGGACGTTTGTATCGATGCCAGAATGATAGGGCGTATGTCTCAAGCACCTCAATCATTATCGTGCCGTACTCCACTACATTGTCCCCCTACCTCTTTCTTGGTATTTTTTTTTTTTAAACTTCCCCATAAAGCTTCACACTCTCCTTTCACTCCATTGTATCCAAGTGTGTATAAGCTTTCTTTAATATAAACTTTGGGGCGTAAGTTTGCCTTGGAACTGGGGTGTGTAACTTCGGCTTGAATATAAAGTTATTATAATATTGTCACATTCCCCTAAATATAAACTATGGGGGTTGTTACTAGCTGTGTATGTTTCTGTTTTATGTGTGTTTGTCGTTAATATAAAGTGATATGTGTTAGATTGTCTTGAATATAATTACTGGGTGTATTAAATTGTCTTGAATATAAACTATATTTCTTGTGAATATTGACTTTGTTGCAGATGCGTGTCTTGAATGTGTACTATTTGAGGATGTGAGTTTGTCTTTAGTATGAAGTATAGTTGTCTAGGTGTCGTGGATGTGAATTGAAGATTGTATAGTGTTGTCTTGAACCATTAAAATCAAGTTGTTAAAACTGGTTGTTTAAATTAGCCTGGCTGATATAGAAGAGACTAACACAAGCTTCCCATGACTAAGTGTTGCGCGCACACACACACACACACACACACACACACACACACACACACACACACACACACACACACACACACACACACACACACACACACACACTAGCACCACCACATATACAATTTTACTTTACTACTTCGACCACGAGCGCCAGGGATCTTACACCAGGTATTGCTTCTTGCCGTAAAACACCCACTTAACTGCAGTCGTGTCCAGTCTTGCGTTCCAGCATCGAAAATCCGTCTCTTATGCCCAGCTGTCTGAGTTATGTCCAGATGTGGGTCTTAAGCTCATATTTCTTTTCCTGATCACATTTCTTACGTTTAATTTTTTTTCCTAACTCAGATCTCTTTTCTTGCGCATTGCTTCTTCCCGTTAAGCAACCCACGTAATTCTCCTGCCATACAATCCATTATCCAGAATTTATCTTTTTTGCGTCAGTGTTGATTCTTTTGCTCTGGTGTTTCCTTAGGCTAAGATTTTTTTCTTACTCCATCTTTCTTCCGTAAAACATTCACTTCACCTGACTTCGTCCAGTTTTTACGTTTCAGTATCGAAAATCCTTCTTTTACGTTCAGTTATTGCTTCGAAATGCCTAATGTCAGCTCTAACGACTAAAATCATTCTCGTACGTACCGTCCAGTGTTCTCTCACCCTCACAGATCTTCCATTATTTACTAGATATTACCCCAAAATCTCTGTTTTTTTATTGCCTCGGCATCTCCCACTCGTACGTCTCTCACGTACCTAATATCCCGAGCCTGTCATTTCTCACATTTCCTAAGCATCACCCTCTCTGGTCTCCTACCCCCAAACGCTTCTTCCTACCTCCTAAATCTCTCTCTCACCAACCATCTCCCCTTCGCCTGTCTCTCACGCACCTAATATCGCGAGTTCGTCCGTGTTAGGTGGCGCATGAAGGCAGTTTCCGCGCGAGTTCTGCTTTATCACCCCGTGACCCCGCCCGTGTAATTAGCCTCTGGCGATTACGTCAGCCTCTTCACTCGCGCGCCTTCTCCTCCTCGCGAGCTGCAGCCTAATGACGCGATGCTGATCTCACGGCATGGCGAGAGTCTGGGATAATCAAGGGGAGTCTAAGTTAGGGACAGTTTGGGGTAGTGTGTTTGTGTTTGTGAGTGTGTGTGTGTGTGTGTGTGTGTGTGTGTGTGTGTGTGTGTGTGTGTGTGTGTGTTTAGCAGTTTTTGACAGATAGTTTGGCGACTTAAGGAGTTTGGGGTTGTGAAAATTATGATGATTTAAAACAGTTGGGGTTGTGTTTGTTTTTTGGGGTTGGTTTAGGAGGTGGCCGTTGTGGCTGTTTGGGCCATTTTTTACCCGGTTGATGGAATGTATCAGTTAGTTCGAGAAAGGGTATCATTGGGTTTGGTGATTGATGAGAGCCTGGGGAGGTTTGGGCTGTTATGGTAGATTTTGGAGTTTGGGTGTTGTGATTGTTTTGAAGGTTGTATTACTCTTTCCCCTTCCACCTTCCGTGTTGTAAATATCTTCGCTATGAGAGGTGCCGTTATGAGCAAAATTTCGCCATCATTTCTCTGCCAGTGTTGTGTCCAGCTTTCCATATTTCCCATTCCACCACAAACGAGAGAGAGAGAGAGAGTATCGTCCCTTTTCATACTCTTTTGCTCTGTGCTTCATATTTCTGACCGATAAAAATAAATCACGTACCACCGATTACTACTAGTGGTGTCGGCGAACGTTTACTCATGGCTGTGGTCCATGGGCTAAATAAATTTTCTGGTGCCAAGAAAATATTATTGAAGTGTAGAAATTCGTGGATTTTTTTTATCCCTTCTTTCTCGTTGGTCGTTTTTAAGATGGTTAAAAATCGTCTAGAGATACTGCAGGTGAAATTAGAATATAGGAGAAGTCATGGTAGGGAAGGGGTTAGTTTTCTATAATTGATAGGAGTTCAATCACCGGAATGTATAGATTATGCTGAGTTGTATATCACCTTCACCTCCGCCCACTGCACAGTTGTTTTGTATCTCTCTCTCTCTCTCTCTCTCTCTCTCTCAGTTCCTGGTCAGCCTTCCCTCTTTGTTTAGTTGTCAAATTTTCCCTTTTTACCCCCTCTATTCTTCCTCCACTATCTCCCCAATTTTCCCATCAAATTCTCATCTCTCTTTACCTCGATTTTCCGTCTCTCCTCCTCAGCTTCAAATATGATCACTCTTGTATTACGTAACCCAATATTGCATCACCCTAAAATACATCCCGTCCTCTTGCCTCCTCTCTCTACCTCCTCCCTGCCTTCCCTGTGTTTCTTTCCCATTCTTCCTTTCCCTCTCTTCCTTCTCTCCTCTTTTGTCCCTTTATTCTTCTCTCCTCTTCTTTTCTCTCCTCTTACCTCTTTCCCGTTTTTTGCTCTTCCTTCCATTCTCTCCTCCTTCCTGCCCTCCTTTCATCTGTCCTTCCTCTTACCCCTTTTGCACGCTCGTCTCTTGGTCTTTTTCTTTTCTCCCTCACAACCCCTTTCCTCACCTTTCCTCTACTCTCCCCCCTCCCCCCAATAGTTTTGCCCCTTTTCCATGTCTCTTCCCCTCCTCTTCCACACCCCTCTTCCATTCCTTTCCTCCTCCTCGCTTCCCCCATTGTAAGCGTTTCTTCTCTCCTCTTCCATATCCCCTCTTCTCTTGACAGTCTCCACATTTCTCTCGCTCTTCTCATTCCCTCCTTCATTGTCCTTCGCTCTCCATTTCTCTCCTCCTCACCTTCTCTCTTTCCCTCCATCCATTTCCTCCTTCTCTCCTTCCTTCCATCCATTTCCTCCTTCCTTACACAAGCTCCCTGGGCGTGACTGTCATAACCTTATCCATAAAGTCTAAACTCCCACCCCTTACACTAGGACTCTCGACCCTGTGATCCAGCGACTAATATTTGGTAGCAAAAACTGGTCAAGGTCTGATCGGGTGGAGAAGAAGTCTATATTTGGAGTGTCAGGTCGTTTAGTCGTTCGTTTTGCTGTTTAATAATGACACCTCTGTGATTAATGTTTGACTTCCCCCTATCCGTGTGTGTGTGTGTTTTATAGAGATGAGAATATATTTGCTTCTTTGTCACACACACACACACACACACACACACACACACACACACACACACACACACACACACACACACACACACACACACACACACACACACACACACACACACACACACACACACACACACAGCCTGCCTGCCTTTTATGTATAGACTGTATGGTTCCATAGACTAAGCGAAAATCATGTTCCTGTTTTACATCTACTGATATCATTTTCCAGGAATATTGACCTCATTATCATAGCATTATATCTTATTACTACAGTCTGGAGGGAAAAAATCGTCAAATAATTCTTCTCATTTACATCCCACTTTCCTCTGCTGTCTTAAGTGTAAAATAGCCGTAGTGGAACAATGGACAAACTTTTGCTTCAGACTACACCAAAGTGATATCCTGAAATGTGTCGTTAACCCTTAAGTGCGCAGTATCCTTCATGGAGGACGGTGTCTGAATTGTTTTTTTTTATAGTTAATGAAGGGGGTAATCTAACAGTTTGGACCTATTGACCTTCGCAGCCATGAGTCAGTAGGCAAAGAGCAGTGCGCTAGGCTGTCAGAAGAACATTACATAAGAAAATCTGATGGCAAAAGGTAGAGACAGGAAGGAAGATGTGATGGAGGTTGGTCTAATGTTGCTTTATCACGCCATCACTGCTCACCTGGGAGGACACAAGCACTCATTAGCACAGAGGTCAAGGTAAACAAGCCCACACAGTCAACATTGAAGAAAAGAAAAGACGAATATTCACAAGGAGTGTGTAAACCGGTGCATGTGTAATGCTGTGTGCTTGTATACCGATATACGTATGTTTACAGACTCTGTATATTGTTGTGTGTATAGATTGATTGAGAGGTGGATTGAAAAGGAGGCTGGAATGATGGATGGATGAGTGGATGGATGGATACATACATTGATAGACAGGTAGATAGACATAAAAAAGACATCACACACACACACACACACACACACACACACACACACACACACACACACACACACACACACACACACACACACACACACACACACACACACACACACACACACACACACACACACACACACACACACACACACACACACACACACACACACACACACACACACACACACACACACACACACACACACACACACACACACACACACACACACACACGTATGCCCCCATTTGTCATCATTGAAATTGCACAGTATATCATTATTTACCAATACCGGTAATTCTCTCTTTTTGCCGAATCAGTCGAAAGTCATTTAAACATCAAACACGAATGCCCCGTTTGATTATATTTGATGGAGGGAGTACAGTCGGAAGTTTCATCACATTTATTATCGGAAAATTCGTCTCTAATGAGAAGATATTGACGTGATAAATATTGTAATTAACAGGAAATTAAATCGGTTAATGACATTTACTATAATCAGCGTCGCTATAAATTTCGTCATTGATCAATTAGCGTTCCGGCCTGGCATGAGAGACCCATAATGACTCGTATATCATAATTTACGAAGGGGAAAGTCAAGTTAGAAACCTATCGTTATTAGGTCTGGAAAACTTTTGGCTCATCATCATCTTTACGGTACAATAGGTCGATCCTGAGCTGAGTATAATTGTCTGCTGTGAAAATCCATCTATCCTTCAATCGTTTATGCATCGCCAGGAAAGTTGGAGCCTGGGACTAGGTCATTCGATTAGGGTATTTCATTTGAGGGTGGCCAGTCACTCTTCCCCGAGCTACATGTTAGCAGTAAACCCACCAACCCTTGAACTTACATCCTGATGGACTAAAGCCACTTGGCCACCAGACGTCCTCATGATTATATGATTTGCCCCAAACATAGTAAATGGTTTCCTGAGTCGCAGAAAACACCTTGTCCTGCTACTCAGTCTAGAGTCACCTGAAGGTCGTGTTTGAAATATGACGCCTTCGGGTTGAGGGTGTCTGTGGAGGTTGATTATACGTCTTCACTATAGAGATCTGTGGTAAGCTGAATAATATCGGTCAGTGGTAATCTTACCCCTCCCCCAAGAAAAAAAAAAAGTCGTGCTGAATGAGTAAAGTAAAACCCATTTTGCCTGAGGGCCCTCCATAAGTTGTTAGACAGGAATAATAATAACAAAAAAGCCATCGTTCATTATACTAAGGGGTTAACGGCGATTAATCCCTTGTATTCGTGGTCGCTCCTAAGTCAGCTAAATTTTCAGGGAGTGTCACAAATTATTAAAAAAAAGAAAGATATAATGAAGAGGTGAATGTGTCAGACGGTGCTCACGTACAGTATAACCTTGGTCGCCACATAAGTTGCCCTCCCGTTGACAGACAGACAGACAGACGAATGGAGAAAGGAAAGCACAGGTGGTGGATAGAAGACGAGGGAGGGAAAAACGGTAATGCAGTAAAAGGTGAGAACGTCAGAAAAAGAATTCGTCGTAAGTATTAGTGGACACGAGGAAGAAAATGGTAAGTGGGGAAGAAAGGACAAATCATATTTCTAGGTAAGAGAAGGATTGATTCATAAGACACACACACACACACACACACACACACACACACACACACACACACACACACACACACACACACACACACACACACTCTCTCTCTCTCTCTCTCTCTCTCTCTCTAAGGACAAATCATATTTCTAGGTAAGAGAAGGATTGATTCATAACACACACACACACACACACACACACACACACACACACACACACTCTCTCTCTCTCTCTCTCTCTCTCTCTCTCTCTCTCTCTCTCTCTCTCTCTCTCTCTCTCTCTCTCTCTCTCTCACCACTAATGCTCTTACTCCATAACCTGCTCTTACCTTGCAACCTCCTCACTCACCTCCTTCACACTTAGGCAAACCTCATCTTTAGCCGTCTTATCCCTCCTCCACTTAGTTTCTTATCCTTACCCGGTTTCTTTTTATCTTTTCTTGTTATTTTTCCTACGATCTCTTCATTCATTGTACTATTATATGTCCCCTCTTTTTTTAATTTTTCAGTTGCTTTCTCCTCTTCCTGCTTCGTTTCTTTATTACTACTATGCATGTCTTTTATTCATTTCTCTCCCTTTCACCATTACTGTATCACCCCTCCTAGTTTTCTGTGTTCTTATGTTTTCCATTTGCATTTCTCTCTCCATCATCTTTATTTTTCTGGTATATCGCTTCCTCACTCTTTTCTTATACCTCCTCTAGAAACGTTATCTTCCTAAAGGTTTTATCCAAGGATCTTTACATCTTCCCACACTTTTCACCCCCCATCTCCGAGAATTGCTTTTTCTTACAGTCTCTCTCTCTCTCTCTCTCTCTCTCTCTCTCTCTCTCTCTCTCTCTCTCTCTCTCTCTCTCTCTCTCTCTCTCTCTCTATCTTTTTCTGTCTATCAGCTGTCGGTCTGTCTGTCACCATTTCTGTCTGACTATAGCGCCCTTTTCTTTGCCCTCACATCTCTTCTCAATGCCTCTCGAGCTCTCTTACCCTCTTTACCATCTACGAATGCCTTTGTGTTTGTTTTTTTCAAGCATGAATATCCTCTTGCAATTTCCCTTACCACTTGTCCCTCTTCCTCCCCTCTTCACCCCTCTCAAGCCCCCTTTCCTTTCTCGGATCCCGTAATTTGGTCTCTTGCCTTCTATAAGTGTATTCCTAATGGTTTATCTTTTAGCCTTTGAATACGATGATGTCTTTTATTTGATGCTCATTACAGTCACAGGAGTTGATGCAGTCCAGGGGAGACTTTTTGACCTGGAGGGGTTAGATAAAGGTAGCTCCTATGAACTGAGTAGTCCGCCTGTGACAAGAATAATATTAATAGTTCCCATGCCTCCTCCCGACATCTCTTCATTTCATTCAGACATAATTGCCCGTCTTTCAACTTCTCGTGGTTATACATCGAGTGACAAGCCTATTGATTCCTTTATCCCTGGACACCAATCCTAACGATGGATGGTAATCATATAACCAAGTAAGGAGGTATTGTGGAGCCTACTGTAATGCTCCTGTTAACTGGGTGAAGAGACGCAAATACTGCGTCCATCCAGGATACAAACTTCAACACACTTCCCCACGCCTCTCCACAGCAAGGTGTCGTCTGCCGCATGAGAATATCGGTTCACTGCACAGGACAGCCCGGCAGAGGTGACTGCTTGCCTGCTATTGATAGGTTTGTTCGGCCAGACAGACCGAGGTTGCTCAACAACAACAACTGGTCTTCTCTCGTTCCCGTATCTCCTTCCCACATCTCTCCGTCTTTGCATCATGGTCATCAATTCTGATTTTTTTTTCTCATCTCACTTTCCACAAATGTATTTATAATAGATTTTTTCCAGCACTAGTCTTCCCTCTTTCACACATTCCTCCCTTCAGATTCCTTACCTACCTCTCCCCCATATCTCTTCCTCCTCTCACAAAGCCATATTTTGCCGCCTCGCCTCCCACGAATGTATTTCTAAGTGTTCCCTTTAAGACTGACCTTGCCTTCCTGCGTCCCTCCCTCCCCTCTCCCTCCCCTCTTAACCTTATGAAACCGATGACGAATTGGTTCATAGTTGCTACCTCCGTACGGTTTTATTTAGCTTTGAGAAGACTTCTGTAGGAAAGAGGTAAATTATATATATATATATATATATATATATATATATATATATATATATATATATATATATATATATATATATATCATTAGTGAAAATTAAGCAGGAAGAGGTTCATCAAGCCAAGCAGTGCCAGACCGATCACTGCCACGGCACTCGCCTTCCACACCTCTTGTAGCGAAGGCCTGTCATGTGCATAGAAGGCTGGCTAGCACCTCATCCTTGTTACAGTACTTTCACCTTAATTAGGCCGAGGTTTTATCCTTTCGCAGTTTATATCACGCACCTCAGTGGCAGAAAAGACACTGCTAGTGCTCTTCATCCTTTCCACAGCACATCATAACTAGCATCATATTTTAGTGTTTATCCATTTTTACAGTTCAGCATTCAAGTTGGAGAGGTACCAGTTTTAGGGAAGCAACTCTTAACAAAAAGATAGTAAGTTGACAGAAGTACGCCTTTGGACTCCTTTGGTGCGTTGACACCCTTTTCGTAGTAATCATGCCATTACTAGACGTTGTTGTTTAACTTAAGTAAGGCCTTTTAATGTGAAGAAATTAATGAAGACTATATTTAGCCTTTCCAGTTCGAAAAATCTCTCCTGAGTTCAATAAATATCGACCGGACATAACAAGACAAATATAAAAATATTTGTAGTGAAAGGGTTAATGAAGACTGTATTTAGCCCTCCAGGTAAGAAAGTCTCCCCTAAACTGAGTAAAAATCGTCCAGGGATAACAAATGTGGGGTACAAAAGACATCCTTGTAATGTTAGAGGTAAATGAAGGCGTGTATTTAGGCCATCCAGCTCGAAAAATCACCCATAAGTTAAATGTGGACCATAGATAACAAGACGAGGGTACAAAAGAGGGCCTTGTGGTTGATGGGGTTAAGCACACACCTCACTCACCTTTATTACCTGCCCTCCCCTTCCCTTCCCTTCCCTTCCCTTCCCTTCCCATCCCTACCTCCTCCCTTATCCGCCCCTCGTCTCTCTCCTCTCCCCTCCCCTCCTTGCGTCCATGGCCTCATTGTTTTCCTCCAGTATCTCCTACGTAATACCCACGCTTAGTGTGACTTAATATGCGTTACCACCAACACCCTTAGCTCCACATTCTCGTAGGCTTAGGTGTCTTTCTCGTACATTTTCCTTACGAGTTTATTTCTGCATCTGGTACGTTTATATACAGGGTGATCCGTGGAAATGTTCGATGGGAGAGAGAGACAGGTTTGAGCTTGAATTCTTTATTTGAAACCGAAACGTTAGAGAAAATAAAGAATTCAAGGTCTCTCCCGTGTCTCTGTCCCACCCAACATTTCCACTTAACGCAAAGGATCATCTACAGGGTGGTTCATATATAGCACCCCCACTTCCATTCCACCAGTTGATTTCTTGTGTGTTACGGGTACGTCTTCAGTCAGCGTTATCAGTGTCCATCCTGCATCATGTATTTAATGTCCTACTCCCACTGCCACAACCACGCCCAGACCAGCCGACTGAGCCGTACACACAAGACTGCCACGTTAGTTTTCTACTGGAGCACTATTTTCGGGCCCACCCTGTATTGTGTAGGTTATTTATGCAGCCTCTGTCGATATAAAGAAAGAACACTCGGACGCTTAATACTCCCTCAGCTGAATAAAACCGTCTGGCGTTAGCTGGAATAGAATACCAGAAAGGCTGATAAAAAAAATCGTCATTGTAAGGAAGGGGTTTTATTGCAGACTTTCTTTTCAGTCAGATGTCCTTCCTGAATTGAATGAAATCGTCTGAAGATATCCAGAATAGAATATATCGCCATAATGAAGGGGTTAACAATCGTATTCTTGAGAGAGAGAGAGAGAGAGAGAGAGAGAGAGAGAGAGAATTTATGCAAGTCCTCAATATCTGACGGTCTTTTAAGGAACAGCTGTGTGCGTTAGATACGGTTAGCCTGCATCCCACGTTATAGAGCATGGTCAATAGCAAGTTAGAGAAACCAAACCTGCTTCACTGTCATCATGGCTCTCACTAATGTCTTTCGGAATTTGGTGGCTTGCCTTTTACCTTTACGATCTGTTTTAACTCTTTGACTCCTGTGATCTAACTTTAGGTATTAAACTCTCTAAATTCTTTCTAGATTTCCACTAGCTCTATACGATTTGATTGTGCAAGGAATAACACTGCTTAATCAGGTGGTTAAAATAGGTCTAACACCCACTTTTATTCCGGCTTATTCCTGTCAATTATCTTTTTAAGGTGGAAGAAAATACACAGTCAGAGAGTTAAGAATTGGTCCTAATTGCCTTAAACGTATTAATCGCGATGGGGAAGACGAACCTCCATTTTTTTTACTATATTTTCTGAAGCACGTTGGAAAGTTTTGTGGCTTCTGTACTTAATTGATGACTACATTCTGTTGTGTTGGATGCATGCTGATGAGATTTTAAAAATATACTCATTCTTCAAAACTGTTATCAGTTAAAAATTCTGTGGCTCACTTCCCTCATTCCAGATATACCTCTCCAGTGTTCTTAATTATTTTCTATCTTCTTATTTTCAGGTAAGTGTGAGAACCGTCTGTAAACCTGCGATCACCAACCTGAAAGCCGCTACACAGGTGAGTAACTGAGGGTGTGGCTGTGTAATGAGTCACGCATAGGTCCGTATCATCGTCAGCGTAGGAGGCTTCCCAGCACCTGTTCCTGACCAGTTATATTTCCGCATACAGCACGTGGATTTTCTCTTGTATGTCTTTGGTGATCTGTTGATGGTTTGGTGGGTAGGAGGACCCATCTTTCATTAATATGATTCTCTTAAAATCAAAGAAGCAGTAATCATAGTCATAGTCTTCTTTAACAGCCCCGAGAAGAGTATCGTGTCCATTGCTACTCTTTTATACTCATATGCCGATCACCAGAAAGACATTATATCATACAAGAGATTTTTTTCGGTAATATGCAAAACCACAAAGTAAAAGGTGCAACAAGCCTCGTATGCCAGAGAGAATACAAACCTAAGAGCGACGCCCAGCTCTGTCAGGCTTCACCCCTCCATGGCGACAGGTTCCCGTGGGAGGTGTGGCTGGGTTGGTATTGCCCTACGCCACCTGTTGCAGTCCCTCCCACCTGTTGCCTCCACCTCACCTTCTGTTGTTTTTCTCTCCATCACCTGTTGAGTTTTCCCTCCTCCACGTATTCTCTCCCTTTTCCTCTGCCGGTCGCTTCTTCTTCTTCTCCTGTTGCCCTTTTCTCTCCTCGTTTTATCTCATCTATTACCTTTCCCTCCCTCACGTTTTATCTCCATTGTCTGTTGCCCCTTTCCCCACTGCCTGTTGCTTCTGTCTCCACCACCTGTTGCCTATCTATCTACACCACCTGTTGCTTTTGTCTCCACCGCCTGTTGCCTGTCTGTCTTAACCACCTGTTTCCTGCCAGTCTTCACCACCCGTTCCCTCTGTCTCCCATCTGTTGCGTTGCTTCTGTCTCCACCACCTGTTGCATGTTTTATCTCCACCACCTGTTGCCTGTCTCTCTCCATCTGTTGGCTTTACCTCCTCATGTTGCGTATATATCCTCACCACCTGTTTTCTCTGTCTTCACCACCTCTCCATCTCCACCACCTTTTGCCACTGTTTCCCACTTGCTGTCTTTCTTTCTCCACCACCCATTGTGTCTATCTCCACCATTTGCTGTCTCTCTCCACCTCTTTTCCTCATCTCCACCCCCCGTTCCTTATCTCCATCCCACATCCTCATTTCCACTTAATTTCCCCAGTTCCACGCCATTTCTCGTTTTCACTCCATTTCTTCATCATCAGCCTATTTCCTCATCACCCTACTTCCACATCTCCACCCCGTTTCCTCATCTCCACCCCGTTACCTTACCTCCACCCCGTTACCTTACCTCCACCCCATTACCACATATTCACCCTATTTTCTCATCTCCACCCCAGTTCCACATTTCATCCTAATTTACTCATCTCCACCCTGTTTCCTTATCTCCACCTTATTTCCTCATCTTTCCCATTTCCACGGCTACACCCAATTTTCCTCATCTCCCATTCTATTTCCACGTCTCCATCCCATTTCCACATCTTTTTCATCTCCACGCAGCTTCCCCACCTCCACCATTTGAACCACCTGGTAAAGACAGCTGCCAAGAGAGAGGGGAGAGGGGAGTTGAGGGCAGCTGGGTGACGTCAGGGGTGAGGGAAAGAGTGGGCGTGAGATGTGAACGTAGGAAATGTGTGTGTGTGTGTGTGTTGAGGGAGGAGTATGGGAAGGAGGGGACGTGAGATGTGAACATAGGAAGTGTGTATGTGTGTGTGTGTGTGTGTGTGTGTGAGAGAGAGAGAGAGAGAGAGAGAGAGAGAGAGAGAGAGAGAGAGAGAGAGAATGACAGCAGAATGGAGGGAAAGTGCGGGGAGAAAGAAAGGGTGAGAGTTAATGACGTGGGGGTGGGAGGAGGAAAATAGGGTTGAGCGAGGTGATGAGAAGAGGATGGGGTGATTTCAGAGCTGAGATATAATTGGATGAGACCGAATTTCGCAGTAAAGAGGCTGGGTGATGTCAAGGTGTGGATGGGGTGATGTCAAGGTGTGGATGTGGTGATGTCAAGGTGTGGATGGGGTGATGTCATGGTGTGGGTGGGGTAATGTCATGGTGTGGATGGGGTGATGTCAAGTTGTGGATGGGGTGATGTCAAGGTGTGGATGGGGTGATGTCGGGGTGTGGATGGAGTGATGTCAAGGTGTAGATGGAGTGATGTCAAGGTGTAAATGGGGTAATGTCAAGGTGTGGATGGGGTGATGTCAGGGTATGAATGAGGTGATGTTAGTGTGTGGATGGGCCGTTATTAAAATATGTGTGTTGATGTCATAGTGTGAGTCGGGTGATATGGGTAGGGTGATGTCAAAGTGTGGGTCGAGTGGTGTCTAGATGTGGTAAGGGTGATGTCATGGTGTGAGTCGGATGATGTCAAGATATGGGTTGAGTGATGCCAGAATATGAGCGAGTTGGTGTCAAGGAGTGGGCAGAATGATGTCAAGATGTGGGTCTTGTGATGTAATGATGTGGATCGAGTGATGTCAAAATGTGGGTGTGGTGATGTTGAGGTGTGGGTGGAGTGATACCATTGTGTGCGTGGTAATGATGTCAGGGAATGGGCGGGATGAGCGAGGACTTTTGACAAGGTGAAAATGGCGTGGGCGGGATGAGTGAGAATAGGCGTAGGATAAGAGAGATACAGGTGGGACGAGTCGAGGGGTGCAGACGGGATGAGAGAAACTGTAGATTCTGGCGGGAGTGAGGGTGATTGTGGGCCAAGTGACAAAGGGGCTGAGTGGAATAAGGAAGAAAAACGAGTGGATTGAAAATGGATATGGGCGGAATAAGAGAAATGAGGCAGGGAGAGGTGCGGGTGGGGGCGGGGTGAGGCAGGGGTGAGGGAAGGGTGGCTGAGTGGAGGAGAACAGTCAGTGTGCGGGCGCCGTAGTGGGCAGGCGGTGCGGTGCGGTGCGGTGCGGCGGTGGGTGTCCCTGTGTAACCTAGTCGGTCCACTTGTTGCAGCGGCACAGTGCCACACTTACACTTACACAGGAGATAATATTTCCTGACACACACTCAAGCTTTGGAACACCCATTCACTTGCCATACATACTCCTGCTATACACACACTTGTCATACACACTCCCTGGAATCCTGACACCTCCCATACACATTCCCTGCCATAGACACACCTGTGCACAACAAACTCTTGTTACACACTCTCCCTGCTGCACTCACCCCTCTCGTCCTTGCTTTCTGCCTGTCACACACTCCGTTTCCCTGCCACGCACTATTTCCATGCCTCGCACACTACTTTCCTTTCACGCACTATTTCCATGCCTCGCACACTACTTTCCTTTCACGCACCCCACTTCAGTGCCACACACCCCACTTCAGTGCCACACACCCTCCTTCCTACTACACATACCCTTTTACATTTATTCTTGTCACTCACACCTCCCTTTCCATCACACACACACACCTTCTTTCCAGCCAAGCGCGCGCGCGCGCGCGCGCACACACACACACACACACACACACACACACACACACACACACACACACACACACACACACACACACACACACACACACACACACACACACACACACACACACACACAGTGCAACGCACCATTCTTGCAATACAACATCCGTGCAACACACCCTTCATGCCAAACCTCCATCCCCACAGCACACCCTGAAGTATACACTCGCTGCAACACGCTCTGCAATATACCATGTAAAACACCTTCACTGCAACAGACCCTTCCTGCAAAACACCCTCCTTGCAAAAGACACAGCAACACATCCTTCCTGCAACACACCGTCCCTACCACGCACTGAACACACCATTCCTGATACACACACTCTTGCTACATACTCTCTCACAACACGAACTCCTGCAACGCACTCTCCTTACAACACACGGTGCAACACACTACAGTACACTCCACCCTCCCTGCAAAACACACCTTCATCTCTACAACACACCTCCTCACAGTACACACCTCCCTCCCTGCAAAACACCCCTTCCTTCTTACAGTACACCCACTCAGCAACAAACCCTCCTTATAACACATCTTGCAACACTCACTCCCAGCAACACACCCTCGCTACATACGCTCTCGCAACACGAACTCCAGCGAGACATCCTCCATGTAACACACCCCTCCCTGCAACACAGCACCCCTCCAACACACCATCCCTGCAGCACGGCATCCCTGCCTCACACCCTTGCACAACACAATCTCCTGCAACTTAAACCTCACTAACTCACACCATCCCATCAACACACCCATCTTCCCAGCACACTCTTCCCTACTTACAAGATATCTTTGAACACCACCCCTCCCACCCTACAATACACCTTCAGAAACATACCCTTCCTTACAGCAAACTTCTTCCCCTCTGCAAGTTGCACACTCAACACCCTCAATGCCGTTCTTAAGGCACTGGTGTAAATGGAGATGTCCTTGGCTGCAACATAGATCCCGTAATAAAGCACCCACTCCATCAGTTTGCCAGCCGTGGAGTAGTAAAGAGTGGATTGGTGCCTTTGATCAAACTCCCAGAAGTTGTGTGAAATCGTAACTGGTGGAACAGAGAGCAACAACTCAAACTGAAGTTGAAATTCAGTGAGTTTTTTGCGACGTAAAACTGGGAGACGGACTGCAGTGGATGTGAGTGTAATTGTTGACTGGTGGAAAAAAGAGCAGGGAATATCCACGATGCGTCTCACCAAAGTTTCAGTGCGTTCCCATTTCATTGGCTTTTCTACGTTTGCCATTACGCGTCATTCAAGTTTTATTGTACCTATTTGTTTAACGTTCGTATCTTCATATATACGCCTCTTAAAGTGTCAGTATGTGCCTATTCGTGTAAAACTTCTGTGTTTTCCTAAACATGTGTTCTGATCGTGGTAATCTTCTGTGTAACGTTGGTCACGATAAGGAGAATCCCGAACGATAAGCTGTGGAATTTGTTGTTGGGTACAGTATGTGAATTCTGTACATTCGCCCTATTGCTGTCAGATTGAACCAGGATATCATCTGAAAATTTGCAGTGTTGATCTGTTGCACTTACGTTCAATAAATTTGTATCACTTTCAACTGGAACACGGTCATCTGAAAACTTGTACTGTTGATAATATGCGCTTGCAGCCTGTTAATGTATTTCAGTGAAATTGGAGACGGAGATCATTTGAAATTTTGCATTGTTGAGCACGTGCACGAGCTGAAAATATTACTTCCTATATTGCTATTTTTTTTTTTTTTTAATTTGTGACCGAGTTGGCAGCCATGGAGAAGTTGCAAAGCACAGTAGCCTTGCTCACACCCGGTTCTGACGGCTAGTGTAAACAATGCCTGTGCGAGAGGAATTCAGCGTGGCACTTAATGGCACTCTTTAGGGGAAAAAAAAGGTATGAGTGACGACTAAGGAGACGGAGTGGGGTGCCAGCGCCTACATGAAGCAGTTAGACCCGGTGCCAGTGTCATGCAGTGCCAGAAGGAGAAAGAGAGAGAGGGGGGGAGGGTGATGGCACAGATTCACGCCATCCCTTTCATTCTTTTCTTTCGTCTTGGCAGCTCTAAGTCGTGTGTCACCAGCAACCGAGGCACGTCAGGGAAGAACTGGGCCTCGCATTAGGGGTTGTCTGGACCCCTTCAGTAATGTCGCAAAAGGGTTTTGTTTGTGATCATTAGCGGTATTTTGTGGAGATTTTGTAGCACCTCATTTACAGACATGTACAGTATTTTACCTGCTACACCCAGTTATCCTTTTGTATGTTGCGGTTGCCCCTGTCGATATAAAGAAGATAAAAAACATACGGTAGAATGTCGAAGTGTATTATGTGAAATAAATCACAGAGGAGTAGGTATTACGAAATACCCAGTGCCTGTGAAAATACGGCTCTGAGGGGGAACCTCGAGGTGACAGGAATTCTATTTGTTCAGTAAATTTTACCATCTCATTAAGGTCACAGGCGAAATTTAGGATCGCCCTTTTTCTCTGATGTTTATCTGTTTGTAACGAAAGCACCTATTTTCTTTTTTTTTCTTTTTTTTTTTTAATTCTTTCACCAAAAATGGACGATTTTACTATGCTCCAGATAAACCTAGGACGTTGAAAAATATATTGAGTCACAATTAGCGTTTTGACGCCCTGCAGAAAAATGAAGGCTTTTTTTATTATAATGTACCGGAACTTACGATGGTCGAATTTATTCAGCTTTTAGAAACTGGCTTTGGTCTGAGAGTTATTCTGCCATTTTCACACCGCTCCCAAAGTGCTTCTTGCTTTAGGGATTCATTTCATTGCGTCCGTGATTGTTGATGTAGGTCGCTGCGTTCCGACTACACTAAACATCGATCGTGACTTTGCAATGATTCTCCATCGACCCACAGTTGCGGTTGAATTCGTAAGCAGCGAGGGAAAAAAAATCTATCCTTGAACCTTGCCTGAAAGAATATAAAAGTATGTGTTGTAGAGAGAGAGAGAGAGAGAGAGAGAGAGAGAGAGAGAGAGAGAGAGAATTGTTATAATCTTGTGTGCAGTATTAGCTTTTGGTAAGAGTAAATATTCTGCTATACTGTAATTTGGTGTAATGCATTTACTTTATATGAAAGGAACGATAGTCGGGAAATAACCTCCACAGCTCTGAATACGTGAAGTGCTTGGTTTATAATGCATATGAACTCACTCGATCTTTTAAGTAGCGTTCGATGCCACAACACTCAGGTGCTGAATATGAATAGAAATGAGTGCCCAAGTCCTTGCACTGATGCACACCAGTAGCATCAGGCACAGAAAGGGGGTAAGCCAAAGCGTCTGATGGATAACAAGATTAAAATAGAGCGTGAAGCAAGGCCCATATTCTCGTTTGGTTTAAGAAGTACCCAAGCTCCTCTTACTCACCGGTTTATTTCTGCATGTGGCACATTTAATATTCTTTTTATATCGTATTGTTGCGAGCTGCGCGTATTGGGAAAATATGTGCAAGATGAGTAGTTTTAACTCTGTAGTACGAGACGTCTCACCTGGGGGTAGTTAGAAAAAAAAATAATAGTAAAGGTTGATGGGGTGTGTGGATAACTCCAGTAGTAAAATACGTCTTTCTTGATCATTAGTGAATGGTTCTGTTTTAGATTATCTCCTTTAGTACTGTGATGTTTTTCGCATTTTATTCTTGCTATCACTAGACGATATTTCACAACTTTGCAGGGTATTCTACTGATGAAGGGGGTTAATTAAGACTACGTGAATCTCCCCAGTTAAAAAAAATCGCACGTATTGGAATAAAATCGTCTGAAAATAGAAAGGATATCCTCGCACTGAAGGGGTTAGGATAATGAATTGCCTCGTCGTACCAGAGGGGCTAGGTATAACAAGCGAAATAAATCACGAGGGAAGAAATGCTTGTCTCCCCTTCCCCAGTCCCATGATAGCAGGGTGGTCGTCACTGCCCCTTTGCATTGTCTCCCTCGGTGCCAGAAACAACAGGACCCCGATGTTCCCGATCTGCCTTGTCCCAGAGTTATTTCCTTGATCCACGCTAGTTATTTCCTTGTGCAAGTTATTTCCTTGATCCACGCTAGTTATCTCCTTGATCCACCCTAGTTATTTCCTTGATTTTTTGCAAGTTATTTCCTTGATCCACGCTAGTTGTTTCCATGATCCACGCTAGTTATATCCTTGAGCCACCCAAGTGATTTCCTTGATCCACAAAGTTGTTTCCTTGGTCTTCGCTTGTAATGTTGGCCCTGAAATCTGATAAGCCTTGTGCCCTAGAAACTTCACTGCTTCATTACAGTTCTTGCCACCTCTGAACTGTTTTATTCTTCTTTAGGGGGGACGTCTGAAAGTGAAAGGGTCAGTGGAAATTTGAAAACTTCCTTACTGTGTTTTTTTTTTCCTGACTAGTGTGAAGTCATGTAGTGGTAGCAAAATACAGAGAGAGAGAGAGAGAGAGAGAGAGAGAGAGAGAGAGAGAATCGTAGTCTTACTTAAGGGGCTACTCTATTTACCAGTCATTATAACCTTCCATACGTTAATTCTCACTCGCAGGAAATTGACACAGGACAGAAAAACAAGTTATTATCGACAGCACAACACAGTCACAAAGGCGAAACATATACATATTACTATATACATATTTCGCCTGGTTGCCATCAGCACATTCCTCTTGGTTGCGATTATCACATGTGTGGTTTGCATCGAAAAACACGAGACCATCCTTCCTCATGCACAGCTCATTAATTTTCTTTATTCGGCCAGGTAACGTCTTTGATCCTCTCTCACATTAATTAGCTGCCAATGAGGTAAGCAAAAACCCTGAGTAAAACAAGAGCATCAAAGAGTCAGTGTGTTGTGATCCAGGAGCCATGTTCATAAACCTTCAATACCTTATGTCGTGTATGAGAATGGCTGTGTATACCGTACGTCTAATTCTACCTGTGTAGCTATTAGACATCTCACGACGAATCCAGAGTAAACCATAACGTGATAGTACGACAAACATCCATGAAAATACTTTAATTGCTGTGAAGGCTTGATTGTGGTAAATATTGACTAAAATTTTCTCTAAATACTTCCTCTCCTATGGCTGCCTGACCCCCGCCCCTCCCCCTTCTCTTGCCCACTCACTCGGCGCGCTAAGAGGCAGACATAATGAAGATGCGGTGCTCAGGGCCAGATGAGGAGGGGCGCGGAGTTAATTGTTGGTGTGGTGTGTGTGTGTGTGGCCACCTCCAGCAGACTTTTAACACTTTGAGGCTCGCATGACTCACTCTGTTGAAAAAAATCGTCTGATGTGTAGGGAATAGAATACTTGTTGTTCTGACCACAAAAGAGTTATTGGAAATAGTGTTAAATCTCCGGCTCCTATGACACACCCTCAAGTGTTTAAAATTTTCTCGAAACTAAGCTAGATATGTCCTGACCAGTAGAGGGTTAATAATGGTAACAGTATAAAGACTGGCTCTTGTGACTCATTTTCAGCTAAATAAAATCGTCTGGCTATATATGGAAAAGAAAATTGTCCCGACTATGAGAGCGTTAACATCGATGAGGTCTTGTCTCACGCTGTCACCAGACGATTTTAGTAAGCTTTTGGATGAGGACGTCTCGAAACACACATATTTCGGTGTATCTCCGGTATTTCCATTCAGCTAATTCTGTTTTCCTCAAAGCATATGTTTTTCTTATCATGCTGTTTAATAATTTTCGGTTGGTGTCCGGAAATGTACCTGCTTTTCTCCCAACTCATATCTTCTTTGTTGTGCTGCTTAATAGATTTTGTTTAGTCTCGACTCCATCCTGCTCATTACATATTATCCCTTGCCCTACGTTTTGCATTTGCCCAAAGGATGTGTGTGTGTGTGTGTGTGTGTGTGTGTGTGTGTGTGTGTGTGTGTGTGTGTGTGTGCGTGTGTGTGCGCGAGCGGCAATTTCTCTGCTTCCCCCTTTCAATTTTTTTCTTTCCTATCCTTCTCACAGTAATATTACCGTAGTCATATTTCCATCACATTCATTCTGCCTCTTCCCCTACATTTTCATTTCAAGTTCTGTCTTCCCTATTTCCCTACGGGTTCCATGCTTTCATTCTACGCTCCTCTTTCCCATTGGTGTACCCATAAAAGTTCTTTCATTTATTTTTCCTTCTCCTCTCCTCTCCACCTATACATACCGCGTGCCTTCCATTCGCCCTCCTGTTCTCTTCACTCTATTGTTTCTTCTCACACAAAACCGCCGATTGTTTGACCTCTGTTCTTCCTTTCGCCCCTCGTTTCTGTCATCTTAGTGCTTCTTCTCATTTTCCCATTTCCTCTTTTCCTTCCTTCCTTCCCATATCGTTTTCCTTTACTTTCACGGACCTCTCAGCACTCATGTACACACAGCAAAAAAACTATCGTTACAGGGGGGTCCGATGTGTTTCATACTGAACAACCTGGCTGTCTCGCTAGGGTTGGTAAGCCTGACAGTGGGTGAGTTGCCAAATAGGACGAGGTAGAAATATGCATGGGAGAAGCAATGGATATAGCTTATAATAAATATGCAACAAACACACGCAAGGATACCAATGGAGGAGGCTGTTATCAAAAACCTTCATTCGTGTGTCATTTTATATCGCGCAGAAGGTGTAACGATAGTTTTTTTGTTTTGTGTACATTCTGCCTTTAACTTGTCCAGATCGTTCTAGCTTCTCTCATTCCATAATCCACATCGACTTTTTTAATTTCACACACGCCATTGCTCATACTTCTACCCATCAATCATTCTCTCTCTCTCTCTCTCTCATTAATTTTTATATATTTTCCTATTGTCCGCTGTCCTGTTTTTATCTCTTATCATTCCTCTCGGTTTGTGTCGCAAGTTTTCCAGCCTTTTTCTCGTTCTTTCAGTAGCTTTTATTTCTGCTTGTTTGAATTGGGCCTTACTCGTTGCTGTTTTCTTAATACTTTGTCTGTCCTTACTCTTTTCTCTTTCCTTCTTCATTGCTTTGTTTTACCCCATGCTTTATTCCTTGCTTCCTTCTGTCTCTATACTATTTCCCTGTTACTCTCTTTGTCCATATTAATTATTTTTGTCATCACTGTTTGCTGTCTCTGCACTACTTTTTCAATCCATGCCCTGTGCTCTGTCCTCTTGTTTCTTGTTCATTCCTTACTCCATACTGTCTCCCCACTCTTTCCCTCCTAACTCTTTCTCCCTACTTCCCAAATCATCAGTCCGAACTCTCTGTATCATTATTATTATCGTTGAATGGTCCCCCGTAATTATTTTGTCTCTTCACTCCCAGTCGTGGATGCTGAAATCGGCTTGACCAGGGTATTAAATCAGCAACAACAGCGACAACTCCAAGTGTTACCCTCATCCTCACCTTTTTGTCTTTTTCCTTACATCTTACCTTCTTTGCACTCCTTTCTCTGCAATTTCTCTGTCCTTACTCATCGCCCTTTTCCTTCCGCTTTCTTTACTCTTTTGTTCCTTTCTCTCACCTACTTCCTTGGTTCCCTGGTCTGCAGATCCCCATTCTTCCATTATTGTTATATATATAGCTCACCTTACTCCCTTTTCTCTCATTACTCATTGCTTCGTTCTTACTCCTCACTCTCTCTTTTTTCTTCCTGTCTCAGTATTCTCACTCTCCTAACTCTGAAATTGCCTCCTACTCCTTTACTCTTTCTTCTGTCGTACTTCTTCCAGCCACCTTCTTGTGCATTCTTTCTTCCACTTCTTGCAATCACTTTCTTGTGCTTTCCTACTTGTTTCTCTTTTCTTATTTCTCTTTCCCTCGTTTCTCTCTTGCCTTACTCTCAGTCTTCCCTCGTCTTCCAATACGCACATTGTCTCTCTCATCCATTATAGCTGTATGGCTTGGCTTCCCTGGGGTCTCGTCTTGATATAGAGATAATGAAAGGGAGAGGGAATGATAAGTTAAGGACAGATAGGCACTCGTGTAAGAGGATCAGTGGGGAGAGACAGCAGATGAGAGAGAGAGAGAGAGAGAGAGAGAGAGAGAGGGGGAGAGGGAGGGATAACTAAAATCGTCTGTAGGTAGAAAAAAAATAGCCAATGAAAGACGTCACAGGATTCAGAGTCACAAATAAAGAGCAATATCACTGACTTCCTCAAAAGTGACGAATACCTGTGAAGTTATTGATATATGCTCTGGCACGGACGGGGAAGAGGAGGAGAAGGGAGACGGCGAAGACTTTTTTGAGGACGAGTGAAGGGGAGAGGATGAGAAAGTGTGCCAGAGTAAATTGTGTTGGCTGGCTAGAGAGAGAGAGAGAGAGAGTGCTTTGAATGTGTGTGTGTGTGTGTGTGTGTGTGTGTGTGTGTGGTACATGAAGGGATAGATAAATTAAGGAATGATAAATAAAAATAATAAAGAAATTTCAAGGTCACTGTGTCCACATGATGTAACTAGAGGGGCACTCACTGGAACGCATCTCTCCAAAAATGGCAAGGTAATTTCCAAACCACTCTTTATAATGGATTAAGGTGTCTCGTCACTGATTAAGGTTTCGCAAAAGGTGTTTTCCGGATCCAGAATCAGTAATACGATCCGAATCTATCTCATAAGTTAATCGATTGTTCCCTGGGACATGGGCTATCTACCCAACAAAATTGGTCCAAATCTCTTTTAGTTTTTTGAGTAATCCTGCTAACAGACAAACTAACAAACAAACAAAAACAAAAAAGGGTGAAAATATACTCTCTTGTCGGATAGAAAGAAAAAAGTGAAACCAAGCAGCAGAATTATAATAAGAGGGGAAAAAGAGGTGGCAAATGGAAGGGAAAAAACAGTGGATGCAGAGCCGAGATCAGAGAGAGAAACAACGATATAAGAAAGAGCAGAGGATGATTGTGTGGGTGGGAACCTAAGGTGTGGAGGGGAAGTGTGATGAGAGTAAGGGAAATTGCTGGAAACAATTGCATTATGTTGTGGAAAAAAGAAGGAGAGTGGTTTCAGAAAGTGGAGGGGAAAAAAAGCGAATTTTAAGACTATCTCTTATACAATACAAAGGAAGATGTTGGGTATAAGAAAATGTGTACATCATGAATAAAATGAAAAACTTTTAAATTAGCAGTGAAAAAGTGTATTGTACGGAAGAGAGAGAGAAGCATTTAGCTTGGAAGACGTTGTAGAGAAAGAAGGACGAAGATGTTGGAAGGGGAGATGTGCAACACTGAACATGTATATCTTATAAGAAAATCAGAGGGGACACTCAATGGAGCGCATCTCTCCGACAAAGGCATCTTAGTTTCCAAACCACTCTTCATAATGGTTTAGGTTTTCTCATCATTGATTAGGGTTTCACAAAAAATGTTTTCCGGATCCAGAATCTGTAATACCATCCAGATCGGCCCCAAAAGTTAATCGATTGTTCCCTGGGACATGAGCAATCTTCCCGCCAAATTTGGTCCAGATCTCTCGTTTAGTTTTTGAGTAATTTGCTAACAGACAGACAAGCAAACAAACAAGGATGAAAACATACACCCCTTGTCGAAGAGAATAAGTGAACAGGAAGGAACTGTAAGCATGCATTTGAGAGCAAAAGTGTTTGTAGGAAAGGTAATACGGCTGAAGTGAGAGGATGGTGTTGGAAAGAATAATATTTTCTCTGTAAACACTTGAGAGAATGAATAGAGTAAGATGTCTGTTCAAAAAGAGTGGATTCTGTGGAACTTGGCAAGAATGGATGGAGTGTGAGGCTTAACCCAGCACTACGAGGGATCTCTCCTAATCTTATTAAACTCGACCGGAGGCAACAAGACTCGAGTGCATTCATCTGCTGCCTGCTTACATCGTGCTGGCATAACCCTCAGAAAAGCAACAGTCGACATGGCCCTTGCTACTCCTGCGTCAACTAATTCGAACGTGTTAGTCGTGATGTCGCTTCAGGCCACATTAGGTGCTGCTGATTCCTTCATTTAAGTCGGTGTAGCAGTGTTCAAACAGAAAGTCTAGAAATTAAACCCCTTTAAGTACCCTTCATACAGTCGGGATCAGTTCACGTAATACTTTGCTTCCTTTGCTTTTCACTTTACTCTGCTGGCCATTATGTTGAAGCTGAGAGAGGGTTAGTGTGTCACTGGGTTTGTAGTCGATTTTCATGTGAAGCGTCAGGAAGACAATTGACGTGGATGGCTTAAGTGTGAAATACATGTTGGGAAATAGTAGGCAAACTTTTGTCCTCGTATGTACATTCATTTTTGAATTAACCTCTAATGGTAATGGTGATAGAAGAATTTTCCATTAAGTACTTCATTCACATCTTAAGCTGAATGAAATCGTGATAGTTCGAGTAAAATGGAAAATACTGTACTCGCGAAGGAGGTGATTGTATTCCTTGTTCCACATGGCGATTGTATTCTTAGTGAGGAAAACCTTCTCTTAGTGAAAAGGTTAAGGTGTGAATGTTTATGGATTAATAAGAAGAGTGTGGTATAGAGGGAAGGTGTATGTTGGAGGAGGAAGAGGGGAGATGAGGCGGAGGGATAAGGCGCCCTGTGAATTTGATTCCTCCCACTGAGACATATTTTATTCATATATAGGAAGGACCTGTCATTATGAATTGGTAAAGGTGGGATGGACAGTTGACCCCCCTCAATACTGTGACGTTTTGCCGTCTCCAAACGATTTTATTCAGTTTAGGAGAGAGGTTTTGAGCTGGATGGGGTAGGTAAAGCCTTCATGTCATTTTCTGTGCATCACCATCATCATCATCCAGTATCATCATTATCATCATCATCATCCAGTATCATCATTATCATCATCATCATCCAGTATCATCATCATCATCATCAAGTATCATCATCATCATCATCATCATCATCATCATTATTATCGTTTTCTGTTCAAGGGGGATATAACCAGATAAAGATTTTCCATTAGCAGTAAAGATAAATAATCGATGGCGTCCCGGGGCTGAAGGGGTTAAGAAGCATGTGATAAAGAGGGAAGAGGTGGTGGAGGAGAAGAAGGAAAGGGGGCGGGAGCATAAGGCACATCTCCTTGCTATTGTGTCGAGGGGAGATTACGAGGGATTGGTTTTATGAGGTGGTGGGCGACGAAATATGGAGAGAGAGAGAGAGAGAATGGTGTAAGTGCATGTCACCCCACTCCCATCCCGTCTCAGTCAAGTAATTGCTTATCACGAAAGGATCATCTGGTTATCTAGAGGATTTACATTCCTTTCTGTATCTCATAATCTGGTTGCACAGTTCAGTACGTCATGATGTCATTAAAGGTCACCACGTTTAGTTTTTTTTATAAATTTATGTCGAGACTGATGTTTTGAGGAAAATTTCCGTGGCATGGGCAACCCCTTCATTACGAATGGTCTGTCGGGAACTGAACGATATTGTCTGTCGATAGCAAGAGCAGATTATAGAAACATCATCTCACTAAAGGGAAATTCACTTCTTCAGGACGATGAAAGGTCCTTCTCAAGATGGATAAAAATGTCTGGTGCTTACAGTGATATAACAGGCTTCACCTACCCAGAACTATTACCTCTCAGGACATGTCAATTTTTTTTTTCTTACTACCTTCAGGTGATTTTATTTAACCTAAGAATGGCTTCAGGGACTTCATGAGTTAAAGAGTTTCCAGTAACTTTCGGGGCGTGAGATACTATAACTGTTTAATTCTTTACACCTTCAGACGATTTTGTTCCATTTAGAGAGTGGTTTTCTGGTCTAACAAGGAATCAGATGATACGTATAACCAACACTGACATCAGGCAAATTACATCAATGCAATAATCTACTCTGAGCGTGTTAGGGCTGCATGGAGGGCAGTGGTGATGGCAGGCTGGTATGACAGTGCTTTATTTTTAGTTCGGTATTTGCAGTCTATGATAACAGATTGAACAGATAAGAGAGTTGGGATATGTCTGAAAAATATGCAGAAAGTGTATATAACATTATAGTAAATTTTTAGTTTCACACACACACACACACACACACACACACACACACACACACACACACACACACACACACACACACACACACACACACACACACACACACACACACACACACACACACACACACACACACACACACACACACACACACACACACACACACACACACACACACATTATCCTCCTCTTCCCCTTTCCATTCTTCTTGATCCTTCGTGCATGCATCGTCTGTGCTTCCTGCTGATCTCTTCCTTGCTGGAGTAAGCTTTTTCTGGGGATGTCAGGTCAGTATGGTGTTGCTTGAAGGCGAGGCAAGAGGCAGGTGTTGTGCTGAATGGTGGGAGAGGAGTGTTTTGCATATGTCTAGAGAGAGAGAGAGAGGAAAAGAGAAGTGAGGATTTTCGAATGGACGGAAGATGAAGAAGGTGGAGGAGACAGGGAGACGTTGAGTGAAATGGGCGTAAAGGATGTGCATTAGAAAAGTAAGGAAGGTGAATTAGAGATAAAAAATGGCAAAGGATTAGGTATACACATAATAAAATAATGGGGAAAAATTGGCAAAAACTAGTATAAATAAGCAACAGCGACGTCTAGGAGTATGGCGCAGGGAAGAGAGCGATAGAAAGGTGAGGAAGGGAATGGAAAAAGGAAAAAAGTTAAATATCAAAAGGAATAGGAAATGAAGTAAACTCTCTCGGATCAATAAAACGTTACAGGTGTTCCTGCTCCTCCTCGTCCTCCACCTCTCTCTCTCTCTCTCTCTCTCACACACACACACACACACACACACACACACACACACACACACACACACACACACACACACACACACACACACACACACACACACACACACACACACACACACACACACACACACACACACAGTTCCTGTATAGTATGATCTTATCAATCTCGTCAGTCTTGTGCGGGCATTCTCACTTGGTTTCGCATTTGAACCTACTGTAGTTACCGTAGTTAGGTAGTTGGTTAGAGAGAGAGAGAGAGAGAGAGAGAGAGAGAGAGAGAGAGCACAGGTGTTGATGGAGAAAGGGGGATATGGGGTTTTGGGGGAGATGAGGAAAAGAGCAAGTGTTATGAGGTTCTTCGTAAGTTTGATAGTACGGAGAATTTGACATTACTCCACTCACACCTGTCACAACACCCACACCTGTCACTACACTCACACTTGTCGTAACACGCACACCTGTGGCTGCTTTTAATTCGGCGCAAATTCCAAATTGCAGCTATTTCATTTGGCGCCATTATACCATTTCCTCTGGGTGCCAACATTTGATTACTAACCAGACCTAATTAAACTATCTAACCTGACCTAACAACCTAAACTAACCTAACCTAACCTAACTTGACCTAACCTAAGATAGATTACGTTTGGTTAGGTTAGGTTAAGTTACGATAAGTTGTTAGGTCAGGTTAGTTTGGTTTAGTTTAGGTTGAGTTAGGTTAGATAGTTTAGGTTAGGTTTGCTTAGTAGTGATATGTTGACGCCAAAATGAAGTGGTATACTAGTGAAACAGCAGCAAATTGGATTTTGCACCAAAATACCTGTCACTACACCCACGTCTCTCACAACACCCACGCCTGTCACAACACACACCAGTCATAACAGCCACACCTTTCACTACATCCACACCTTACACCCACACCCGTCACTGCACCCACACCTGTCTCTACATCCACACCTGTCGCTGCACCCACACCTGTCACTCTACCCATACCTGACTCTCAAACCAAACTGAGACATGATATCATAACTAACTCCATTCCTAACAGAGCTAGACACCATAACTGATACCATAATTTAGTTTCACCTAACACCACGTCTGCTAACACCTCGACACATCTCTATACCTTACGTCTGTCTTAAGCCACAAGTGACACCATAGCTTAAGTATTTCGTACCGAACACTAGAATAAACATTACACCATAACGCCTATCTCAAAATATCACCCACCTTCCAACGTAACTAAAACCACAACTACACACCGGACATTACATCTCATTACCACACGTAGTAAGAGAACTAAAATACCTCCACATATGTCAACGGAACAAAAACACATTCTCACCTAATATTGTAACTGACACCACAACTACTCCCACATCTGGCACCACAATTACCACCAAACATGACACCCGAACTGACTGTGAACTTAATGCCACACATAGCACCACACCTGACATCACAACCAACACCACACCTCCACACCGAACAGACACCTCCATATCTCAAAACAGAACCAAAACAATACTTTCATTCCTAATAAGACAACCGATGCCCTACCTGACAGCTAACTTATACCACCCCTTCACACCTGACACCAAAACTGTCACCGCAGCCGACACCACAACGAAAACAAAACTTCCATACGTGACACAGCAAATAACACCACACCACACCAAAGCAAAAGCAACGCCTCCATAAAACACACACACACACACACACACACACACACACACACACACACACACACACACACACACACACACACACACACACACACACACACACACACACACACACACACACACACACACACACACACACACACACACACACACACCGGATCAATACACGATCAGAGGAGCGCTTCTCCCTAGCCTGCCCCTTTCATTCTGTCTGTCTGTCTGTCTGTCTGTCTGTCTCTCTCTCTCTCTCTCTCTCTCTCTCTCTCTCTCTCTCTATACGATATTTGTGTGTGTGTATGTATGAGTGCCAGTCAAAAATAAGTTAATCTGTATCAGGCAGAGAATATATCAATGTTGACTGTCTTGTTCGGTGTGCTTTTAAACTAGATAGGAGGGAATTCGGCATACATTGAAGGTGGTAGGCAGGCGGAGTAGAGCGGCAGGGGAGTGGGGTGGCAAATAGATAAAGATCTGGGCAGGCAGGAAGTTAGGTAGGGGGGATGGTACGTAAGCAAGGTCGTATAAAGGCACGATGGTAGGTAGGCAGGTTGGTTGGCAGGCAGGATATTTGTGAGACAGGATGGTAGGCAGGCAGGATGGTAAGGAGGCAGAATGGTAGGGAGACAGGATGCTAGGCAGGAGTGATGGTCGGCAGGCAAAGATGCAGTTAGAATATAAAGCAAGATGGATGACAGGAAGGTAGAGATGCAGGTAAATAGTAATGCAGAATGGCAAATAGACAGGATGTTAGAAAAACTGAGATGAAAGCAAGAGATAAAGCAGAGACGGATAGATAGGGAGGTAAGCCCGCTGTGTTGTAAGCAAACAGTAAAGCGGAACTGCATTCAGGCATGGTTGTAAACACGCAGAAATATAGCAAACGGTGAAGCAGAATAGCGGTCTGGTTGGATGGTAGGAAAGCGGAAACGTAAGCAAATAGTAAAAGAGTACGACAGATAGGCAAACAGGGTCGCAGGAAAGCATGGAGGCAGGGAAGGAGGCAGGCAGGGTCGTTGGCAGGCAGAAGTGTGTAAATTCAGTGGTGGAGGTAGGAAGTTGTGGAAGAAGACTCAGGCAGAGGGACGATGGAGACGGAAAAGAGACGAGTTTGTTGTTTTGATGGTAAGGTAGGTAGGGTAGAAGGCACTTGGAGACCCAGCTTGAGCTCTTTGTTACGATGACACATTTCGCTGTCATTGCCACTACTGACAGACGATTTTTTCAGCTTAGGTGAGACGTTTAGTGATCGAATCAGCAACGGTATCCTTTAATCCGGCCATACGGTGCTGTTTTCGTATACAATTTTCTTTTAATACCCGCCGCCGCCAGAAAATTTTATTAAGTTGAGGGAGGATGCCGCAGTAAAAGGTTTAAGGCAAAAACAAATAATGATCGGAATACAGGCAAATACGCTGACGGTGCATCCTTCATTTACCAGCTACAGCCAGATGAGTTAAAACAGTTTAGGTAAGAGGGGAGGAAGGGCGTCTTACGTAATGAAAGAGGTTACGAACAACCAGGCAAGCGTACAAGCAGAGGCAGGCAAAGCACGCAGTTAGTTCATTGTGTTACCGTGCAAAAATGTGTGGTAATTCGCTTATACTGAGTGAGGCAATCAGGCTAACGGAGCGTGAAACATATGGACGGCATCCCGGAAAGAGGCGCAGGCGGCACTGTGAACTTAACTGCAAAAGTGAGGGAGGATGAATAGGGCATGGATGAGGTCGTGTGTTCGTGCGTTAATGGTTGAGTTAGTGTTGCTGGTAAGTTGGTTTGGCGAATATGGTGTGAGTGAGTTGTTGTGTTCGTGCGTTCTTGCTGGACTTAGTTGATCATAGTTTTGTATTAAATAAGAGGGTTAATGAAGAGGGCATGAGTGAAGTGGTGTGTTCGTGTGTTAATGGTTGAGCTAATTGTTCATAGTTTTATTAGTGAATATGAGGGTGAATGAGTGGGGCGTGGGTAAGCTGTTGTGTTCATGTGTTCATAGTTCAGCTAGTTTGTTCATAGCTTATTTAGCAAGTTGGTTAGGCCATGTGAATGAATTAGGCATGAGTGAGTTGGTGTGTCATGTGTTCAGAGCTCAGTTACTTTGTTCATAGCTTAGTTGTTAATTTGACTTGGGCATGGTCAGTTTAGTTAATAAGTGCAAAGTTTAGTAAATGAATATGGTCATTTAGGCAGGGATTCTCCGGGTTGGAAAGGTTTTGAGTCACATTTGTTTCTTATCAGGGATGAATTTGTGAGTGGTTAATCAGCTCGTATTGTGAGGTGAGCCATTTAGACTGAAGTCACTGGTTTTCCAAGCTGGTACACTTTTTGATGCGGTGACGTCTTTTATGGTTAATTTTGCCTACGCCATGTGATTTCATTCTTTTTAGGAGAGATGTGTCGAATTCGAGGGGTTAGGTATAGCCTTCGTTAACCTTTTCTCCGCTAGAGGATCTTCCTAACTCAGGGGAAAAAATCTGGTCGTAACTTGAATATTTCCTTTAAAGTCGTGGCAGTGAAGGGGTGAACGTTTTAGTAAGTTCAAACTTATGTCACGGGAAAATTTGTTAGTTAACCCACTTCAGTCCAATTTGATTTTCTTTTTGCTATCACAAGACTTTTTTTTAAAGCCCTCAGAAGAGATGTTTTGAATTGGAGGGTAAGCTGTGGCTTTCAGACACCCCTTTAGTACAGTCTGACTTTCCCCAGGTTAAATAAAATCGTGGGAGGTAGCGAGGACTAAATGAGAAATGCGTCTTGGCAGCAAAGGGATTATCGTTGTAGTCCTAAAATTTGATAAGGGAAAACTGCGTTAGTTAATGGGTGATGGAGTAAAATGATAGTAGTTTAACCTGATGTAATATTAGGCGTGTCAGTATATGAAAGTCATGTAATTAGCACGGACTGATGAACATTTGTTTTAATGATTGTTGACTCGAATATTTTGCATGTAGAATTATTTGGGAGGAGGTAGTGGTAGAATGGATAGAGCAGTGGCGTTTTGTCCAATAGGAAGCGATATCGATCCCAGGATGGAACAAGTAACAGTTTGTGGAACAGAAATTCGTTAAAAGTTTTCATCCACTGGCACGACATAAAAACACCCTTACTATTCCCATTACAGCAGTCTCTGATGCGACAACCCGTGTATTCAGTATGGACGGTGGGAATTCATGCCGAAGTGGTGACATGTGAAAGTGTGTGCCACGTAGGAGCTCTGCCGGACGTATGGGAACGGACTGACTTTTGTATACTCGGAATCAGAGGCACAAGTAACAGCCATCTCTAAACTTTCTTCACGATGACGTCTCTTTCGTTATAATCAAGCAATACCCAGAAGACTGTATTCAACTTAGGAAAGATGAAGTAATGTATGAGTTAATTAGGGCTGAATCTAACCCTCCAATTCGAAAACCCACCTTAATTGAATATAATCGTTTAGAGGTAGTAAGAATTTAGAGATAGTCTTCATAGTCGAGGGGTTTTATCGGAATGCTGATACGTGAGGATGATCGGGTTAGTCAGATTAGTGATTCTCTCGTCGTTGAAATAGTTTGCCAGTGATTCTCTGATGCTGTTTTATGATTGCTTAGAACATAACAAAGAGGTGGTAACTTGGATTTAGTCAAGAAATAAGCTTATCAGATGACGTCAGTTGTAATAATGCTATTTCCGAATTATTTTATCCAGCTTTGAAGAAAGAACAAAAAAAAGATATGATATAGATAAACTTCATTAACCTCTTTACTACTGCGTACCAGGTCTAAGCTGAATAAAATCGTCAGTGTGTTGCAAGAATTTACATAAAAGAAGACGTCCTTGTAATGAAAAGATAAACAGATCATAGGTCGATGAATAGCGAGTAATGGAGAGCAGACATTGAGCTGTAACAGATAGGTCCTTATATAGAATAATAATGAGTCATGAAAGTAACTACAGGAACAGAGTAATAATGAGGAATGGACATAGTAAGTTGTAGCAAATAAATGTCATCCATATTGCAAGTATATTAAATGGAGAGGAAATAATGAATTGCAACATAACAAGGCCGTAAACAGAATAATAATTTATGAATAATGGAGATGAGACAGTGATTCGTAACAGAATTTCGTCGGATGTTATAGAATTAATCAGTAAACCAGCTTGTTATTAATTGAACTGGTTGTCTGTCAGCAGTGATAAAAATCGGTGACGGAGCCTTCAGTGCGTTCATTGTGTGTGTGTGTGTGTGTGTGTGTGTGTGTGTGTGTGTGTAGGCTATGTAATATATGTACTAATGTACACTCTTGTGACTAAAACATTTTTGTTTTTACATATGTTTAAGGTGAGTGTGTGTGATGTATGTATGTTCGCGTGTGTGTGGGGAGGGGAGCTGTATATAACTGTGTGCGTGAGTGTACGCTTACAGAAGATAATTACATTTTGGAGTGCTGTATTTCTTTCACGTCTGTCCCTCTAGTAATTATACAAGCGCGCGGTAGTTCTTTTGCTGATAACACTGGTGGTTTGTGTGTGTGTGTGTGTGTGTGTGTGTGTGTGTACACGCGCGCGAGCACGTGCAAGTGAGAGGCCTGAGAAATTCTTCTTAGGCTACTTTTTTTTTCTCTTCCATTCCGTGCTTGCTCTTTCATTTTCCATCCTTCCTTCATTCCTTCCATCCTTCCTGTCTTGCATAATGTTCCTCTTTCTTCTTTCGGCTTATGTTCTCGGTTTCGTTTTTGTACATATGGAAAAGGGAACAAATTATTAGTGTACCTGATGTTAGCCACGTCTATTGCATGACACCTTTTTCGTTATTATCGTTATGATTTTTTTTTTTTCACCTTCATATTATTCAGTGTAGAAAGGGAACCTGTAATTAACCCACAGCGTACAAGGGATCACTAAGGTGAATAAAATCGTCAGTTTTTTTCAAGAATTAATAGGCAGGTATCATTGAGGTGGAAGAGCTGAAGGGGATTGCTTTACCCCATCACTGCAAGAGGTCTTTCCGAAGCAAGTATACTGTAATCACCTGGAGTCAGCAGGAATATATTAAGGCGCAATCGAATGAAGGGGTTAAGGGGAAGAGGCACTGTGCATAGACGATTTCATTTACAGTATGATATAATGTGTAGGCTATTTTATTTACAGTATGATAGATATTGTAGGCGATTTTATTTACAGTATGATAGTGTAGGCGATTTTATTTACAGTATGATCTTGTAGGCGATTTCGTTTACGACAGACAGTGTGTAGGCGATTTATTTACAGTATGATCGACAGTGTAGTTGATTTTATTTACAGTATGATAGGTCCCTCCTAGTGAATGGTCTAGAAACTGTCTCCATTAATCCATTAGCTTCTGTCATTTCTCACTTTGGCTTCCTCTCCATGTATTCATTATTATTTATTATTCATTCACTCATCTTTTAAAGTCTGTCTGTCTGTCTGTCTGTCTCTCTCTGTCTTTCTCTCTGTCTCTCTCTGATATACACTCATTAGATATGCTCTTACATTACTCTCTCTCTCTCTCTCTGATATACACTCATTAGATATGCTCTTACATTACTCCCTCTCTCTCTCTCTCTCTCTCTCTCGTCCACGCATATATCCTACTCATTCAGTTTTTTTTATTTTTCATGTTTTTCATTCCTGTACTTTTCTTCCGACATATAATTTTTTCATATTTCCTCTTTTTCTCGCAAACAGACACTCATTTCCCCTTCCTCTTTATTCACATTCATTTCCACGTTCCCTCTCACATTCATTCCCACTTTCCGTCTCATATTCATTCCCACGCCCTCTTATTCTGCCACCCTTCGTCACCTCTCCTCCTTCCCTTCCCAATAACACTGTCTCTTCCATTTCACCACCCACACCATCACCCGCCCCCACCCCTTATTCCCCACCCCCTTCCATCTCCACTCTTTCATCCCTCCCACTCCAGCTTCCACTTCCGTTGCTCCTTCCATAACTCCCATACAACCACCCTCTCTCAGCCTCTATTCCTACTCCCACCATCCACCATTCCCTCCTCCTCCTGGCATTCCCATCCATTCCCCTTTTCTCTCTCTCATCTCATTCAGACTTGCCATTCCCATCTCCCCCGCCCATTCCCATCCAGCCCCATTCCCCCATCCCCATACCTAGTTCCCACTCCTCCCTATTCCCCCATCCCCATACCCAGTTCCCACTCCTCCCTATCCCCATTTCCCCATCACCCTCTCCTTATCCCAGTATCCATTTGTCATTCCCAGCCCCATTCCCCAGCCCCATCTCCTTTTCTCACTTCCATCCCCGTTCATCTGCCTCCTCTTCCCCACCCCAAACTTTCCCAGTCTCCCCCCCTCCCCTCCCGCCCTCAGACGGCTTCAACATCTGATATATTACCGTCACCCCAGGGATTTTATCGCCGGTCGCTGTATTCGGCTCTATACAGGTGTGTGTGTGTGTGTGTGTGTGTGTGTGTGTGTGTGTGTGTGTGTGTGTGTGTGTGTTGGTGGGCCTGTGTAGTGAATGAGGGGAACCAGTTAATTACATCGACCTTGCTGCTTTGTGCGACGTGTTTGGGGAGACTTTGGGGGGGGGGGAAGGTAAAGGGAAAAGGGGGGATAGAGAGTGGGTGGAGGAAAAGGAGAGGAGGAGGGGATTGAGAGGGCTGGGTGGGAAGCAGAAAGGCAGTGAGAGGAGGAGTAAGAAGAGTAAGAGAGAGTAGCGGAGAGGGAGAAGATGAGGGAAGAGAAAGAGGGAGATAAGGTGAAGGAAAGAGAGTGCAGGGTGAGAAAAGGAGACACAGGCTGGAGGGAAAATGATATGAAAGGGAAGATGAGGAGTATGGGGACAGGAGAAGCAGTGGAGGGAGGGATTGAGAGGGGTGAGGAAGGATAACTGAATAGAAAGAGGTGGAGGAGTCAGAGAGGGAAACCAAAGGGAGAGGAAAAGCCGTGTATGGGTTGTGGGGGAAAAAGGTTACGGAGATGGGAGGAATAGTGTGGAGGAATGAAAGGAGGATGTAGGGGGAGGAAGGCGGTAAAGGAGGAGGGGAAGAGGAAGGGGGATTGTGTGAAAGGGAAGCGAGAAGTTAGGCTAAGAGGAAGAGGGATTGTGTGGAGAGGAGAGAAGGTAGGTTTAGGAAGAGGAGGAGGATATCGACGAGTGTAAGGGACTGTGGAAGGATGAAGGGAGGAGCAGGGAAGAGAGAGGGAGAAAGAGGGTGTAGACAAGAGGAGAAAAACAAGTGACAGAGAAGGGAGAGAAGAAGGAATTGGAAGGGCAAAGGAAAAGGCATCTGAAGAGAAGAAATAACAAGAGCAAAGATAGTGAGAGGAAGAGGAAAAATAAAGTTAGTAAAGAAGGGGAGAAGAAAGTAATAATAAGAACGTGCATGGTGACTGGCCTGGGGAGATTAGAAGGAAGTGTTCATTCATTAGTGATAAGAGAGAGAGAGAGAGAGAGAGAGAGAGAGAGAGAGAGAGAGAGAGAGAGAGAGAGAGAAAGAGAGAGAGAGAGAGAGGTGCTGGAAGTGTTTATCCGTTAATGAAGGAGAGAAAGAGAGAGAGGGGGGGGTGCTGAAAGTGTTTATCCATTAGTGAACAGAGAGAGAGAGAGAGAGATTGAGCGTGTTCATAAGTGTCATATGAACTAATACTAGAGAGATGAAGCCAATAGAGGGGAAAGAATGGGAAAAAGTAGGATAGGAGACCAGCAGTTGAGATTTATGGCACGTATGAAATAATGTTATTTAGCTTTAATCTACACTGATACTAGAGTTTGAAAACTGTATGTGGGAAGAGAATGGAAATGGAGAAGAGAATATGACATTTGGTTTTCCTGTTACAGTTAACTAAGATTTCTGGTATCACATATAGCAGCTTTATTTGAATATAATGTTGAAAGTTGCTAGAGGGATAGAGTTATAAGAGGGGGAGACTGGGAACAGAAACAAGAGTGAGGCAGGTGATGTAAAAAAAAAAAAAATCTTGTGTTCTCAGTGATATGTTAAAGAATATAAGTTTGAGGCAGTAATGAAAACTGATATTGCAGTGAGAAACCCGTAAGAAGCGAGAGCACGAGAAAAGCAAGATTTTATAGGTGACTTTACTGTTCCTGGGGAGGTCGTTTGTTTTGCTAGTTATTTTAATGCTTTCATGTGGCAGAAGTGCTGTTTAAGAATGATGTAGCTCATACTAGAGCGATGAAGCCAGTAAAAAGGGAGAGAATGGAGATGGAAAAGAGAGAATGACAACTAAATATTGTTAATGGAAAAGTCAGGAATGTTCTTGAGTGTTAAGCCCTTCACCCCGACGATTTTTTTTTTAAACTAACGCCTTTTTTTTTTTTTTAAGTTTGTGACGTCTGAGACATTTATTTGTGCAGTAATGTGTGTGTGTGTGTGTGTGTGTGTGTGTGTGTGTGTGTGTGTGTGTGTGTGTGTAAAACAGTGGTATCGTGAGGTGGTCGTGTGTGTTCGCCTTTATGCCCGTGTGATTACTCAGTCGCGAATGTTGCAGTGTTGATGATAAAGTGGGTCAACATCCCGAGAGAGAGAGAGAGAGAGAGAGAGAGAGAGAGTAAAGTCAGCAAGACTGAGGAAGTGAAGAAGAGAGCCGTAAGAGAGGGAATGGTGAAAGGACAAGAAAGTTCAGGAGGAACGGAGACATGAAGGAGGGAGAAAAGTTGAAACAAGGAACAAGACTGAGGAAGGGATGAGGAAGAGAAAAGAAGGGAGAAGGAGGCATGGAGGGGAAGGAGGGAAGCAAAGGTAAGGAAGGGAGAGAAGGAGAGGAGTGAAAGTTAGGACGAATATTGAGGAAGAGAAGTCTAGGGGACGGGGGGTGGGGTGGGAAGAGACGTAGGAACATGGAAGAGGATGGGGAGAGAGAGAGAGAGATTTAATAAACAAAACTGAACGAGAGAAATAGAGGAAGGAAGGAAGTGAATCAGAAGTAATGAATAAGACTGAGGACGAATAAAGGAGGGTGGGAGGGAAGGTAAGGAGGTAGTAGAGGAATTGTGGATGAGGTGCCCGCCAGATCAAAAGATTACACGAGGGGAACTGGAGGATGAAGAGTGAGTGAAGGAGAGACGGACAGGGGAGAGAAGGAGACACAGTAAGCGAAGAATACGAAATGTGAAAGAACTTAAGGAGGAAGAATGAACAAAGGACGAGCGGCCAGGGAAGAGGAGGAGATAAAAAGCGAAAGAAAAAGAAGTGTTTAGGAACTGGAGGAGGACGAATGAATGTGAGAGAGTCTAAAAGAGAAGAGACGAAAACAGGATATGAAGGAAATGAAAATTCTGATTTAATTTTCCTCAAAGTGAATACGGGAGATGCGAACAGGGAAGAGGAAACAGTTTGAAAGGGCTGTAGGAGGAATAGTGAATAAAGGAAGTGCGAACAGGGAAGAGGAGACACAATATGAAAGAATTAAAGGAGGAAATGTGAAAAACGGAGACAAGAACAAGGAAGAGAAAGAGACAATATCGAAGGATATATAAATACGAATAACACGAGATAGAAGACAGCGAAGCGTACGTAAGAAGTCAAACATTTACATACGAATTTTTTTTTTCCAGAATTATCATATAAATATTATTATCTCAGCCTACTCTATGAGAATTTCAAACAACTTATCTTTTTCTAAAACAAACTACTAAGCGGTACATTCGTATGCAGTGGATGAAATAATTATAAAGAATGAATTTAAAAGGTAAAGTTGTAAATGTAGGTGAATAAAAACTGGAACTTATTTATAAACGAAGAGAGATTATGTATATCTATAATTCATGTAACCACGTTGGTGTCGATTTTGGCTGAATGAAAGTATTATGTTGGCGGGTTCTCACTGGCCTACCATAAGCACACAGCTTTAGTGTGTACGTTCAAGCTGCGTTATCCGGTCCTGAAGAGCAGCTGATCCGGAGGGCCGAGGGACAGTATTTTTGGCCTTGTCCTAGCACTTGTTCATAAGCGATTTATTTATTTATTTATTTTTTTTTTTATTTTTTTTTTTTTTGTATCGCACCACCCTAATAACTCACTTATGTCTTCCTCATATCAGTATAATTTGCATCAGTAGCTTAAAAGACGTCTAGATATAATTGGTAAAATAAATCGTAGAGAAAGCGCTGCTAGGAGAGCCTTTAAGCCAGAGAGAATGCAAAACTTGTCACTGATGGGGAAGTGAACCGCCCCCACCCTGTGCAACGCATACCCGTGTACCACATCAGGCTTCAGAAATAGAGTAGTTTTGCTTTTTTTGTGGACCTATTGGTCGTTCTTAGGTACTCTTACGTAGTGTGTGTGTGTGTGTGTGTGTGTGTGTGTGTGTGTGTGTGTGTGTGTACAGCGTGCTTGTTCGTTTAAGTGGAGAGAGAGAGAGAGAGAGAGAGAGAGAGAGAGAGAGATTCTTGACTCCAGACCTTCATCCTCCTCTCCTTGCACCATTCTTTGCATCTGAAAGGAGGAAATGAGAAAGAGAAAGGTACACTCTCCGGTCTCGCGCCTCAACACACAGGTACAATAACACGCACACTTTTAAACACACACACACACACACACACACACACACACACACACACACACACACACACACACACACACACACACACACACACACACATCTGACACCATACACTTCCCATCGGCAATCCCTTCCCACCTCTTCCAGGAAATCCATGTGGACGCTTAAATCAGGTTTGGGTATTGAAAACGGATATAAGATTATACTTTACGATTACACCTTGAGGAGAAAAGTGACAGCATCGAGAGTCAGCATAAAGTTTTAGCTGAGTAGGTGTTCTGTCAGCTGGAGAATATTCGTCTGATCTTTGCAAGACACTGACAGCTTAACTCCTTCAGTTTAGTGATAGTCTCTCCAAACAGGATAAAATCATCTAATGGTAGCAAGAATAAGACGTAATAGACAAGGTGATACGGATGAGATTAATAAAGATCACCGGTAACCCAACATTACCCGACGGCTTTCCTAAAATGAAGAATAATTCGCCAGGCGGTAGCAAGAATTGAGATATACAGGAAGTCGTGGTACAGGAGGGGTTTAGTGGAGCACGCATTTAATCAGTCAGTCTTTATCCACGTATTGGTTTTATGACTCGGTATTAGTTTTTAGGTTATTTGCTGATTTTATCGATGACATGAAAGCTTTCAATATCACCGAAATGCGTGCATCCTTAAACATCATTTCATCTGTGTCCCCTAAAAATAAATTAAATACTAAATATAAAAGTCTGGCTTATCATGTATTTCCTCAGGTGCTGTAAATGAGATGGAATTTGAGGCAGCCGTCCATTCATACCAGCGACCAAGGAGCGAGAAAATCAGCTAATGCATATAATTACTTACAGACCCATTCACCAGCGAGCCGTGACGAAGCTAAGAGATAAAGAAATTAAGAAGTGCCCCCCTAGACTCCCGAAATGGTAAGAAACGAAAGCGAAACATTGGAACAAACCCTGTTACCCAAAGCTTCCGATCGCTCACTCAAGGGTTAGATATCGCTCAGGGAAAATTTTTAAATAGAGCTGTGAGAGTTTAATTATTTTGCCTCTAAAATAAGTACGTTACCCTGTTAACCCTTGACACGCGAAGCAGCGTAAACGAACACTGAGTAAAGCTCAAATAACCGTGGCTTTCAAACGTCACATAAAGTTTAGACATCGCTCAGAGGCAGCGGTGAACGGCATCCTTGAGACACTGACTGTATTGGCGAAGGATCCGTTCACATTGTCCCTTAGAAGAGTTAAGATATCCTTTTGCTCCTTGAGACGCGGAACATAAGAAACTGAAGGTCTGAAAAAAAGGCCGGTACTCAAAGTTCCGCATCATTCCTTCAGGGGAAAGAAGGGGTGGAAATGAAAGGAAAGAGAAGAGAAGGAGGGGAATGGCAATAGGAGAGAAAAGAGGAGGACGGAAATAGATAAGAGAAAGAAGAAAGATGGAGAGTAAAATGAAGAAAAAGAACTGAAGAAATAAAGGGAGGGAAATTGAGAAGAAGAAATGAAGAAAGAAGGGAGAAAAATGGAGGAAAAGAGGAGAAGAAAGAAGGGGAGGAAATTAAAGGGAAAGACGAGAAGAAGAAGAGGAGGAAAATGGAGGGAAAAAAGAGACGAAAGAAGGTGAGGAAATTTTAGGGAAAGTCGAGAAGAGCATTTTTTTTTTTTTTTTAAATAGATAATTTTTCGCAATTTTTTGGTCATGTAATGAGGCGAAGAAAAAAAATATGAGAGGATAATGATGGCGGAAAATGGAAGAGACTGATTCATATTTATGGTGCTTATTACGGTTTAATTATCGGGTAATGGCATCATCCAGTTTCTTATTCATACGAGGAAAAAGACGAGAAGAAAGTGAGAAAAAACAGTTGTGGGAAAAGAAGGGGCTAATTTATTTATTTATTTATTTTTTTTTAGTTCATTGTATTGGATAATTTCGTTTTCTCGTTTTGGGTTTGGGTACTGAAGCGTAGAACAGAGCACAGGGGAAAAATTGGGGTGGTGGGGGGAGAGAATTTTGTGGAGATAAAGAGGAGGGGAAGAATATTTTTGCACTTATTTATTTCATACTTTAGTTTTCATGATCGTTTACTGAAGTAGAGAAGAGGAGAGAGTTAAGAAAGGGAAGCGGAGAGTAAAAGAGGAGAAGAGAGTACGTTCCTTGTTTATTGTCGGTTGGATGATCAAATTTTGGCGTAATTAGTTTCTATTCTTGCTTATTGAGACCTAAATTTAAGAGAGGAACAAAGGAGAGAGACGAGTGATTGAAGGAAAGAGGAGGAAAACAGTGTGCGTGCCTTTGTTAGTTCCATATTTTTTGAATACTTCGGTTCTCTTGTTTTGTACGTAATAATGCGTACCAGAAACGAGTGAGAGAGAGAGGGGGGGGGGAGAACAGAACAGAACAGAAAGGAAGGAAGAAGAGTTAAAAGACAACCATCCTGCTAAAATGATGATAGAGATTGTTTCTTAAGTCCTTGGCGTGGAAAAGTCTCCGCAATACGAGTAAGTTAAATAAAAGTCTCTGACGGTAGCACTGACGAAATAAAAAAGACATCATCGCAGCAAAGGAGCAAATTCTTGTACTTAGTGGGTACTGTATACGATAATAGTACAGTTCAGTTTGTCATGTGAAGTTGCAGTATTGTATCTGAATTGGGTTACTGCTTAGCAACCCAGAAACTAAGTTGGGCTTTGGCTTCCCTCCTGTTGTGGACCGTCAGAGTTTGATTACATAACTGTTGATGATGGTGCCGAATGCTATCTTTATTATTTTTTGTTGTTATGGTGTGGATAACGATAACCAGATGGAGCAAAGGGCGTTTCATAATTTGCAAGTAAAACCCCTTCCGGTGATGGGCCTCAAATTTTTTCATCCAGACACATATCCCATTCTTGTGACAAGAAATGAGGAAAATTATCCATCACCGCCAAGGGAGGTTGACGATTATGGCATACAGTGAATGATAGTCACGATAGAAAGGTATTGCTGACGTTTGGTTGGCATAAGAGAAGTATACGTGTTTTACTCGATAAAGTTAATGTAAGATATAGGTCTGAGTCGTGGTTTGTATTGTGTAACCCCATCAGTATGAGAGGTGAATAAATTCTTCCGAATGTAGTAGGGATGCGATTAAAATGTGTAATTATACTGAATGGAAATGGTTAATTATCCTGTCACTACTAGAGGTTCCCCCTTAGCCAAATGCATCGCCTTGTGTTGCAACGATAAATATATATAGGAAGTCATTATATTGCGGAGGTTAAATGGGAAACTAGTCGTCCACGTGAAAATTATTATTATTTCTCTTGTTTATTATATCATATTACATATTTTATCAGTCTTTAGAGACCAACTCGGAGTGCTGCTGTATGAAGTGTCATGTGAAGTGTTATTTCTAAGCTTGTGTTATTTACAGGTTTAGTAGTGTCAGCAGTAACATGCTTAAGGAAACCAAATAAAGTGCAGTAAATTAGTTTGCCATTGTTACGAAAGCGTGAATATTCCCCTTTTGGATGTGAATCGAAAAATACAGCACACAGTACCCTAGAGGGAGTGTCAGTGCAAGAGGAGGTTAGGGTGAAGGAGGTGGAGGAGGAGGAGCAGGGACCTAGAGGAAGTGTGTGTGCAAGTGGAGGTTAGGGGGACGGCGGTGGAGAAAGAGGGGCAGGAGGGGCTCATCACCACGCCTCCTTGCCCTCACCATGGCCACGCCGGGCCAGAACACAGATGAGGGCGCTGCTTCCCTTCCCCTGTACTGTCCTCAGCCAGGCGAGGTGACATCAGGTCGAGGCAGGGGGATCGTAGTCTCGGGGGTAACTGAGGCCTTCCAGACACATACGGTAGCCGGTTCTACGACCTTCCATTCCGCGGGGTTCATGCCACCAGAACCGGTCAGCATTCTGGGTAAAGGGAGGCATCACTCCGGGGCATCGACAGGTACAGCCAGCCCGAGGCACACAGTCAAGTTCACGGAGCCTGAGGAAGCCATATGCCGGGCTCGAACTCCGGAGAGCCCCCGCTTCAAAGCAGCCTCACAAGAGAAGTTCAAGTACCACGAGACCTTCAAGTTCAAGGTCCACGAGGGTTCCTCCACCACCACCCACCGGAGCCTCAGCCATGGGTTCAGCAGCATACCTGAGACGACCACCTTCAACGTCACCGAGAGCTCCAACTTCCGATACACCGAATCGTCTTCGTCGTCTACGAAGCTTGTGGGGACTTCTTTCCGGTGCCCCGACAGTCCCCGTTCGAAGACTCGAATGGTCACACGAACCCCCGATCGGAATTCCCTCATCGCTTCCATGGAGCTCAAAGTCCCCTCCTTCCATGACCTTCCCGTTCCTTCATCAGCTGGTGGTAGTGGAGGCGGCCTTACTCCACTTCTGGGCCCCCCTGAGAGTCGAGGTCTAACCATCCTCTCGCCCCACAACCCAACCCCGGAGCTCCACTTCTCGTCCACCTTCACTGTCAGGACGAGGAAGGGCAAGACAATCGTCCTTCCCAAACTGAGGATCCCAGCCTTCCACTCCCACTCCCATGACAGCATCTTCCTAGGGTGAGTTGCTCATTGTACGAGTATATATACTACTTTTACTGCTGTGTAACTTATTTATTTCTTGCATCATACTGATTGTCTTAAAACATTTCTTTGTAACATGTCTTCTTTGTAACTTTTCTTTTTTTGTAACATGTTTTTCTTCTTTGTAACTTCCTTTTGCAGCTTCTGTCATTCTTGTAAGATTTGTTTATTGTAAATTATTACTAATGTTTCTCTTTTGTAACTTATGTCTTCCTTGTAACATATTTCCTTTGTAACATTTATTTCATATATGTTACTTGTACCTCTACTTGATTATTGACGGATTAATTATCTTGCAGGTGTATAGGAAGCACATCTTACAAGAAAAAAATATATGTAGATGGTTACTGTCAGTGACGTGTGTCAGGATTCCAGGGGCTTGAATGATATTTGAATGATTGTGTGTCCCATTTCATGTAGCATGCTGTTGTAGATCTCTTAACTTTCGTACTTGATGTTTTTTTCTGGACTCTGCCCCACCCCATTTTTAGGGCAATATATGAGGCATGATTGATGATGATGTACACGAAAAGGATGCTGCCTCTTGCTCTCACTTTGATACTTTGAGGACTTTCGTAGGGAGAAAATAAAAAGGAACTCTTTCTCAGTATAAACACATTTCATAATCAGCTTGTTTATTAATAGTCCTTTTGTGCCGCTTCTGCCGTTGAGCCAATTTCGGCGTTTTTATTTTCTTCTAAACCTTTTATCTGATAGTAGAAGAATCCAGTGTAAAAATACCTCAGGGGTCTAAAAGCAGCCATGTGTGAGGCTTTGGCTCCTACAGACTTTAACCTGAAGAATGAAAATAGAGGATTTTTAGGGAAGTTTAGTTCTACCTCCTTGCCGATACTTGGCATCTAACGGTGAAAATACGAATTGCTTTTGTTTATGTACGAAAATCATGTAGTAGAGGCGAATGAAGTTGAGAGAGAGAGAGAGAGAGATGGGGGAATGAGAATAGGAAAGGGCCCTGCGATTACGTGTAAACATTTTTCTCCCACAAAGTTAATGGAAACTGCCATGCCAGGTTTTCCCCCATCCAACCTCATGCACCACGCTCCGTCTCACTGGCCCTTGTCCATTCACCCCTGTGTTTACCTTGCTATCCCTTCACTTCTCTAATCCTACTCTTAAGTTTTTCCTCCTTCTCCCGTACCCTCTTGCCTTTCCCTTCACTTCTCAAACCCTTCTCTTCAGTCACTTCTTCCTCCCTCCGGTCCCTTTTTCTCTTCCCAAACTTCTTAATTCTCGCTTTTGTGGCCCCTCTGTCTCCTCTTGTTCATTCATCTCTCTGCCTTCATTATCCTCACCATTGTTCCATATGGTGGGGATGTAAGAAGCTCCCCTGTCCGTCCGTCTTTCTGTTATTCCGTCCGGGCCTGTATCTCTGAACCTACCAGGTGGATTGGCTTTATATCACAGAGAAAGGTAGAGTATGTGTCGTAGTTGATGCCCGTATAATTATATAAAATTGCCATATTGTCTGTACTGTACGAGCAATGACCATATAGGGAAAAATCTGTCTTCTGTTATATTTTGGAAAGTTCTTGCTGGATTCTCTTCATATCTTACAGAAAGATAGAGTATGAGTCCTAGTTTATGCCCTTATTTATGAAACTGACCCGTCAGAAGTATTTTCAGAGCTACTGTATTTTCATATAAGGAAACTTGTCTGTAAATAGCTGTATCTTGGAAACTACTTGCTGGATCATCCTCACATCAGAAAGAAAGATAGTGTACGAGTCCTTGTTTATGCCCCTATATATGAAATTGACATACTTGTTATTAGTGCATATCTATATATTCTTTACCAAATGGTGGGGATACGCCTTTACTAAAGGCTTGTTTCTCTAATCTCTCTCCTCATTCATCTCTTCTCTCGTGTCCCTCCTTCCGTCCCCTCGTAGCACCACCCTTGCTGTTCATTATCGTTTAGTGGAATTTTTGGTAGCTTTGATGGTGATGGTGATGCTGGTGTTAAGATAATGTTGGTAGTGGTGGTGATGACGATGAGACAGTATTTTCATCCACCACCATCAGTATCGTTTAGTGGCATTGCTGCTTCTGTTATGATGGTGGTGGTGTGGTGGTGGTAGGTATTTTAATCATCACTACCACCACCATCAATATGAAGTTAATCGCAGTCATTTACATTGTCATATTTGCAGTCCCCTTGTTATAAGTCATCGTCATCACCCTCGCCATGCTCATCAACAACACCAAGTAGTTCATCGTCATCACAGCACCATTCATCCTAAACTACAGTATATCGTCAAGTCAGTAGCGACAAAAAGTTAAAAAGCGGCACCATGATATATATATATATATATATATATACCGTCAGATTTCGTTTCGGGCTCTGGAAATTGAATATTTTTTTTTCTGCAAGTATATCATTTCATGAGTCTTTGTTATTTTTTCAGGCCCATGTATTTTTTTTTCTTTTTTGTCAAGTTCGCCTCTGCTTTTGGGAATGTCATCTCTGCAGCTTTTCTGAGGACTCTGCATATTTCATTCCTATTTATTTTTTCATTATTTTTTTTCCCTTGCTTACTAATTCCGGTTCTGTCGTCACTGGAAATGCATTTCGACTTCGTATGTTTTGTTTCTGTTCGTTTTCCTGTAAGAACCTTTCTCAGTGATTGACGTGCTTTCATATACTGCCTTTCACCTCAATATGAACTTTGATTATTTCATATATATTTTCAGTCTTCATTATATACGTGTTCTATTTCCAGTGCCTATAATGTGACGTCTTACATCTGTGTCCCCCGGTGTCTTTCTCCGTCTTATTTCCCATTTCCTCCTTTAATACTCTCTCTCCCTCTCCCCTTTTCTCCTCTTAATGACGCTCTTCGGAGATGTAATTGAGCGGAAGCAGTAAGAGAGAGGGTGGAGAAAGAACAGAGGGATCGGAGAAAATTGTGAGGGAAAGATGGAGAAAGGATGGGGATGAGGAGAAAAGAAAATGATGTAGACTGAGAGAGAGAAATAGAGAGTGATACAGTTATTGGAAAAACGTGAGACAGTAAAGGCGAGAAGAGGAAGTGAAAAGCCTTTCCTGAACTAAATAAAATCGTCAAGCGGTAAGGGTTAAAAAGGGGGAAAAAGTGAGACGGACCGGAGACGGGGGAAGGAGAAGTAAGAGTGGGAATGAGGGGAGGAAAAATATGCAGAGAGAGTAAACATTATTAGAACCGAATCATCAGGGAATAGTAATAAAAGACAAAGAAAATCGTACTGAACTGGTTAATGAGTAACGTTGTTTTTTGTATTTTTTTTTTCACTTTCTCTGTTTATTATATTTATCAGTCACATGTTTACTGTTTACTTTATCCTCAAGTTCCAGGGTTATATAAGGGGAAACCAGTCAAGTACATGTAATGGTCACTATTTATAGAGGCTGGGAGATGACGAGCTGGGAGAGAAGAAGGAAAGGTAGATAACATGAAAAAGACAGAATGCTGGGATGAAAAAATTAGAGGGAGGGGAGTGTATCTGGATTGAATCGTCCCAAGGTAGCCAGAATTAGAATAAAAAGCATCATCGTACTGAAAGGACTAAATTGCATTGTGGAATCCTGACATTGGCTTTATATTTGTTGTGGGAAATGTGGAAATAGACTGAATTACTGAATCCTGAAATTGCTTATCGTATATAGCCTGAAATACGTTCGTTAATCTGAAATGGCTTGAGTTACTGTGGAAAGTGGTGGACTGACGAATTACACAGAGAAGTACTGAAATGGCATGAATTACTTAAAAAACTTGAAATGAATTTTATAGCAAACGTACTGAAATCACCTGAAATTTGTTATTTTGAAATAGCTTGACTCGCCTCGAAACGTGATGCCGGGAGTTGTTAGGTTGGACGGAGAATTTCCTGTACCAGTCAGTCAAAGAGTGTCAGTCAGTAAGTCAGTCAGTAAGAGTCGGTGTGTGTGGTGGGGCATGTCATGTACACAGAAATAGATATTAATTAACCTGGGATCGCAGGTATTTCTCTCCCTCTGTCGCTTCATTTGTTAGAAATAGGTAGGCAGATGTATGACGTTA